>NC_133537.1:17406304-17707499 GCF_048544455.1 Silene latifolia | reverse complement strand
GATACATGGACCAAGATACGGTTAGCTATGGCTTATCGGAAGAATGTGGTTCGCTTGCATGAGGTGCCTAAGGATATAGTGTTTGATAGAGATTAGAGGTTCATCTCACGGTTTTGGAAAGAGTTGCAGGAGTCTTTGGGAACTACCTTAAAGATGAGTACAACATTTTATCCTGCGACAGATGACCAGACGGAGAGGACCATCAAGACTTTAGAGGACATGTTGCGAGCTTGTGTTATGGATTTTGGTGGTAGCTTGGAGCAGAGGTTGGATTTGATTGAGTTTTCCTACAACAACAGCTATCACACCAGTATTGGCATGACACCATTTAAGGCTTTATATGGGAGGAGGTGTAGGAGTCTAATTTGTTGGGACGATAGTGCTGAGGCAGTGGTTTTAGGACCAGAGATGGTACATGAGATGGTGGAACATATTAAGCTGATCAGACAGAGGATGAGAGCGACCCAGGATCGACAAAAGAGTTATGCAGATCTGCATCGCCGGGATATAGAGTTTCAGGTTGGGGACAAGGTTCTTTTGAAAGTGTCTCCTATGCGTGGGGTCATGAGATTTGGTAAGAGACGGAAGCTGAGCCAGAAGTTTATAAGACCATATGAGATATTGGATCGTGTGGGTGAGGTTGCGTATCGATTAGCTTTATCGTCTGCTTTGGATAGAGTGCATAATGTGTTTCATGTGTCTCAGCTGCGGAAGTATGTTAGTGATCCATCACATGTGTTAGAGGTTGAGAACATCGAACTAGATGAGTCCTTATCTTATCTTGTGGTGCCAAAACAGATTCTTGATCGAAAGGTAAGGAAAACTAGACATGGGGAGACAATGTTGCTTAAGGTTCTTTGGTCTAACCATGCGGTTGAGGAGGCTACATGGGAGGCGTAAGAGGCTATGAGGGAACGGTATTCGTCTCTTTTTGATAAGGTATGTATGGTTACAGAGACGTAACCTTGTTTCTTTTAGGGGGGTAGGAGATGGTCGCACAAAGTTTTTGCATGTTTTCATAGAGTTTTGTATGTCTTATGTTGGTTTTGCTACAATTAGTAGTTGCCTTGAGTCGGATTGAGTTTTGTTTTGGGAGGTGTGATGGGAAGTTTAGTGTTGAGTTTTGGTTATGTTGTTGTGTCCGGGAGGTGTTAGTATGTTTGTTTTTGTTTGTTTGTGGTTTGAATTTCGGGGACGAAGTTCTTTTTAAGGAGGGAAGAATGTAATACTACGATTTTATATTTCTTGGGGTACTCTATCGAGTGGGGCTTACTCTGTCGAGTAAGTATGTTTTTACGCAAAACAGTAAACTGCATGTAAGGTACTCGATCGAGTAAGCTTGACACTCGATCGAGTAAGGGTCACTCGATCGAGTAAGGGTCACTCGATCGAGTAAGTGACTTACTCGATCGAGTAAGTCGGTTAACGGGTGATTTGCGACGGGTTTGTTAATAATGCGGATTAATATATAATGTTTCGTCATCTTTTTCCTAAAACACCTTTGCAAACCTAAATCACAAAAAGGAGAAGATCTAAGTTACGTTGATTCATCTCATCGCATTATTAGTGAATCCCGGAGCTAGGAGTGTCGGTTTTCGTCGTTCTTTATACCTTTGTGATCCTTGCGTCGAGGGTAAGCTTTACGTATAATTTTCATATCGTTTTGTTAAAGTTGGTTAAACCCTAATTGGGTGATTTGGGGGTTTTTGGTGGTTTATATGATACAGTAGTAATTATATGTATGTATGTATAGGAGGAGGAGGGTTCGTTGAGGAGAGATTCTGATTTAGCTGCTTGATCGTCTGATTCTGTTTTTTGTTTTTAGGTAGGGTTTCCCTACTCAGTATTAGTTACATAATGTGTGGTGATGGTTGTTGTGATTAAAGATTGATTGTATTGTTGAGTTGTTAGACGGTTGTTGTTTTCATACTGTTGATTGGTTTGTATCGGTCTGTGATCTTTGGGGCACGTCCCTGGCTGAGTGGAGTCACTTGTGGGAGTGGCTTCATGCCCTTGGTTCGCCCTCTGTGGAACCCGCCACAGGAGAGGATGTGCACATTAAGAAAACTTGGGTTTATTGCTCAGTGGTGATAAGCGGGGATTTGGTGGGTACGACTGCGGTCCCCCACTGGCGGTGTGGAGTACTTGTTGCGATGGGTACTCTGGCAGGACTACACACTTTAGTGTGTAGTCAGTTGTGTGGAGATTGATTATGGAGTTTGGAGGATTGCTGTGTTGTTGAGGTGTTTGTGTACTTATTTCGTTGTGGATTGGTTGTGTGTAATTAGTACTGACCCCGTTTTAATGTTTTAAAAACTGTGGTGATCCATTCGGGGATGGTGAGCAGTTGTTGAGCAGGTATTATATGATGCGTATGGGATAGCTGGTATAAGTCATCACGTGGCAGTTAGAAGTCTTCCGCTGTGTCAGACGATGTTTGTAGTTTTGGTAGTTTTATCAGTAGACCGTTTTGAGTACTTTGTATTTCAGTTTAACAGTTTTGGAGTTGAAATGCAATCACTTTAAACCGTATTTACTTTTAGGTATTTTTCATTATTGTCTTATAATTATCATTGCCTCGGGTAACCGAGATGGCGACGTTTCCATACCTTAAGTGGTCCTGGTAAGGCACTTGGAGTATGGGGGTGTCACAATTGTCCTATGCCCAGGTCTTCTCGTGTTGGAGAATTGCTTTCACCGGATTCCGAGCCCGAGAAAACTTTGCGTAGAAGACGACGTTTTTGGAAAGAAATTAAAGAGGCCGCTTCTCCCGTGAAAATTGAAAGTGCAAGAAATTCCTACTTTGACGATCTTAAAGCTTTTGAAGAGGAGGAAGTTTCTAGTTCATTATCCCCACCACCACCACGACCACCACCATCTCCAACTAAAAAGATGGTGAAACTTTCCGATCATTCCAAGCCCACCGCGGCTATGCTTCCGGCCGGTATTACAACTACTCAAATTACCGCCTCGGAATTCGAGATCAAACCGGCTTTCATTAGCCTTGTGGAGAGGAAGCAATTTGGAGGAAGTCCTTTGGAGGATTCCAATTTGCATGTTCAAAACTTTTGTGACTATTGCTCCATGATTCGGCAAACGGGTGTCACTCAACCCCAAATAAGGGAAATTCGTTTCCCTTTCTCTTTGAAGGACAAGGCAAAACTATGGATCAATAGACTTGATCGCACCGCCATGAGAATCACAAATTGGGAAACATTGGCTCTTGCTTTCTATCAAAAGTTTTTTCCGGCGGAGAAAACTCAAACTTTAAGGAGCCAAATCACGGGATTCCGTCAACAAGCTCGTGAGAGCTTATATGAAGCTTGGGAAAGGTACAAGGAGTTGCAAAGGCAATGCCCACGTCATGGGTTGGATGCTGGGTTCCTAGCTATAACATTCTACAATGGATATTGTGCTGAGTCCCGAAGAATTCTTGATTCCGCCAACAATGGGCGGTTTGATCAAATTGACACGGATATTGCTCATGCCACAATTGAATTCATGGCGATTCATGATGCCCAATATGTCAATTCTCGGAGTACACCCATCGAAGGTAAAGAGGAAGCTTCCGACACTATCATTTTGAAAGCTCAAATCTTATTGCTCCCAGAAAAGTTGGAGGCTCAAAATGGAATTCAGCAACTCAATGCCGTATCCTCTACTAGTCAAATTATTGTTTGCGAAGGTTGCGAAGGTGCGGGTCATTGCACCGCTCTATGCCAAGCTACTATTGAGGAGACAAATGCTTATCAAACTTTTAGATAAAGTTCATATCTTCCGGGTACATTTTCAAATACATATAACCCAAACACAAAATTTCACCCGAACTTGTCTTACAAAAGCAACAATGTGCTTAACCCTCAACCCCAACAAAATTTTGTGCCTCAACCACAACAACAACAAAATGCCTATGTTCCAAAACAAAGGTTCAATTACCCATCGGGCTATCAAAATCTAAACCAACAACAAAGGCCACCACAACAAAACTTCCAACCAAACCAAGGTCTACCACCCCAAAATGTCCAACAAAACAACCAAGGGGGGAGTAAACTTGAGGCCTTGGTAATACAAATGGCTAAGACCCAAACAGAATTGTTGGCTCAAATACAAAAGAGTGATCAAACTCATAATACCGCAATCAAAATGTTAGAGCAACAAATGGCTCAACTAGCCGCATCTAGCTCTCAAAGAAAAATGGGTAAATTACCACCTCAAGGTGAACAACCACATGCTACCATCAATGCTATTACCTTGAGGAGTGGTACAAAATATGATAAGCCACCCATGCCCAAGGAAGATGAGGAGGTACTTGTTGAATTGGAGGTTTCTCCTAAAGCTAAGAAAAGTGAGGAAATTCCAAAGAAAGTGGTTGATCCTATTGTGGTTGAAGAAGTCAAAGATGTGTGTGGACAATGGGCCCACGGGGGCGCTTGGGAAAGAACAAGCGTTTGCATTTGTGGAGTCGCCACCAATTTATTGTGGAAAATTGGAAACCGTTCGAATACCTCGTGTCATGTCAAGACACACAGTAGTGACATGAACACCAAGAACTCGTTACCCTTAGCATTCTATGTCTAGAATGACTCTCGTGGATGCCAATGAACACGGATGTTCACAGAGATCTGGAGTAAGGGGTGAGGGTACGTATTAGGAAGCTCTTTTGATCGAACACCTAATCTCGCCCGCCTCGATAGCGGCCTCTACTAATGATTAGGGAAAATCGTCTATACTCGATATATTGTCGGTTTATATGCATGCAATGCAACATCCAACGTTTTAATCCTAACATGTGAAGAATTTGACTAAGTCGGTAAACACATAATTTAACATGCATTTGGGCCAAAGTTGGGATTTAAGTTCAATTACATGTGAAGGCATACAAGTGATACAATACAAGGAATACAATAATAAATACAATAATGAAAAATTACAATAATTACATCGGATTTAATGATTTATGTCGAAAATAACTTAAAAAAACGAATAATTTGGGAAAAAAGAATAAACAAATAAGGGAATAGAAATTAGGCGATAATACGAATAATAGTAGATTAATACGTAAACTAATTAAACTAGGTCAAATCAGAACGGAAGTTCAGAGACAGAAGTCAACCTGGAACAAGCGCAGCAGAGCTACGCCTTCTGGAAGAGGCGCAGCAGTTGCTGCGTCTGTTCCAAGGGTGAGTTCTGGCTGTGAAGCCGGAACTGCAAATTGTTAATATTCTTGGGTGATTTTAATGATTGATTATGATATTTGACTCGGATGAAAGTGATTTAATACATTATTTACATGCGAATGAGTCATGAAAGCGATAAAACATGGATAAAACCGATTAATATGAATTAAATACATGAATGTAAGATTGATTGGTGACACGGGTGAACTAAATAGGTTAAACATGGTGAATTAATGAAGAACTAATGACGGACATGACAATGGAAATATATCAAAGGTCGAATTCCAGAAACTCGATATGAAAGAATCGAATTTCTACAACCCGGATTGATTTTAATGACGAAAACCCGCAAATAATGGTTATAAAGGATTTAAACGGGAATTAATGATGAATTATATGCTAGCAATGACTAATAATATGTTAAAGTTATTATACTTAAAATTATCGTGTTAAAGAAACAATGAACAATTGAGAACGAAACAAAACGATCGAATTATCAAAAGACGAAGGAAGAAGAAAGGAAGCAGGAACTGCGGCAGCCTCACGAAGAGGCGCAGTAGGTGCCGCGTCCCTTCGAAGAGGCGCAGCAGTTGCTGCGGCCTTTCTCGACGGTTTTCCTCCGATAATCCGTAAAAAGGGGTTTTAAACATGGTTTTACAAATAGGTTTTTAGAATTACTTTAGACATAAACCTTACATGATGATTACAAAAAGTAAATAACAATAAATAAAAGAGGATTTACACCCTCAGACTTACATGTTTGACGAAACGAGATGAACTAAGTTTACGATTAGTGATGCTCGACTCGAATGTAACGAAAGTGCCCTCGTAAGAGGAAAATGATTAAGATTAATTAAGTTGATTATGGTGGAGTTGGTCAAATTGGTCGGTCATGCAAAACGAGGCTGTTACTCAGAAGGATCCGAGCTTACGTGGTCAAAAGTTCAAGCACGTAAACCACAAAAAGTAAGAACGTGGTCTAGAATGCAAAGGGAGAAGAGAAGGGCGGACACTCGCGTGAGAAATATGAGGAGCGAAGGCTCATATTTATACTAATCACGTGGAGGAATTAGGGTTTTCGGAGAGACTTTGGAAGTGAATCTCGAAAAGATATGAAAAGATACGCAAAATACGCAAAAAAGGACCTGGGAAGAGGCGCAGCAGGCACTGCGTCCCTTGGAAGAGGCGCAACAGCTGCTACGTCTGTTCCCAGGTGGTTTCCTCCTGCGGAAGAAAGATTTCTGTGTTTAGTTTATGGAATAACGGAATAATCTTATTTTCCTTAATATTTTGTATGAATATTACGGGAAATCCTTTACCAAAGATTAAAAGATTGTGAAATATGGAATAGAAATATCCGGAACATTCCAGAACATTATGACTCGGGTTTTAGCGGTTATCAGAAAATGAAGACGATTTTAGGCCCGGACTCCAAATGTACTCTAATTACTGTCAAAACGACCGTACCGGCACGTAGATGACAATTAAGAGGTATACATCAGTGTTTGAGCAATCACTTGACAATAAACTTACGAACTGTCACAAATCGTTCCGCGTACCAAACAAGCGGCCCAATCATCACCGGGTGGTTTGCGGGAGGTGCAGAAATGAGGTATCTACAGAGCCCCCACTTTGACTGAGGCTTGGACAAGGCGAAAGTCAAAGTATAGCCATCAGGTCAATCGAAGATTTCAACCTGACGACTATGGCGACGCGAGGCGGTTCAAGGGTTTTGAACCAAGAACATGTCGTCGGGAACATTTTAGAGTCTGTCGACTATCGGGGAGGGTCTTTTAAAGTCCATTAGACTACGTAAGGAAGCTCGCCAGCCATAAGAAGAGACCATACCTGAAACTTCTTTCTCGAGATGCTTCTGGAGTCGCGTAGGAGCTAAGGTTAAGCGTAGGAGGTAAGGGTAAGCGTATGAGCTAAGGGTAAGCGTAGGAGCTAAGGGTAAGCGTAGGAGCTAAAGGTAAGCGTAAGAGCTAAGGGTAAGCATGGGAGCTAAGGGTAAGACCTAAAAGATATATAAGGATTGTGTTCTAGGGTGTGGGACCCTAAAGGAAAGCATCAATAGGAAGGAGGCCAAATATAAGTTCGACCTAAGGGGTAATTAACGCTCGAGTGTAAGAACTCTGCCGGTCTGGGAACTTCTGGAGAACGACACCCGTATCGCACTCCGTGGGGAAACAAGAAATATTGTGAGTAGCAGGACACAGGCGGGAACCGCTGGGAGAAATCTGCTTGGGTCGTCTTCAAAAAAACTTTAGAAGAACATGAGAAGGACGATTGTATGTCGTGAACTCTCGTTGGGGAAACCTTATCGGAAATTCATCTCCATGTCTCGAGAGGGAATGTCTATCCGCTTACTCTCGCTGGGGGAATATAAAGAAGGCGTGTCAAAACACCTGTCGGGGAATACTTGCTCGTTGTGACAAGCAAGGTCTTGGAAGCAGTAAATAATGTATGATAGTCTGCAGTTGGCTTAGAAATGTAGGTCTGAGCGAAGAATGATCGTCAAACGGACCAAAAAATATAAAATGGCATCGAGGAAGAGGCGCACCAAAGATGGGCCCTCAAATAACGAACTCATAACGAATTTTTGAAAATTCGTATGAAGGGAAGTTGAGGAAGAGGCGCAAAAAGAGCTGCGTATCTTGGAAGAGGCGCAGCACCTGCTGCGTCTATTCCTGGAGGTGTCTTTCCCGCGTAAAAACGCGATGAAACAGGGGTTTCATTTCATTATTTCGAAACACAAAATCATCAATTTCTCTCTCAAATTTCAACCATTTCCGCCAAAATTTGATCCAAAATCTTGCATTCGCCATGACTAATCGAGGTATGTATATCATTCTTGCATTAATCTTCTATAATGGATGAATTGGATAGACAAAATTTAGGGTTTTCAACCCTAAAATGTCGAAAATTTGGGGCTTTTCCCCCAAATGATCTTGCCTTGTAAAATTGACCTTGTAAATGGCTAATTGGTAGTATAAAGATCATAACCATGTATTTGTTTTGAATTTTCGTTGAGTTTTGGGCATTTGAGTGAAATTGTGACGGTTTCACAGCTAAACCGTAAATTGCTTCGAAAGTAGCCTTAGGAATGCCCGTTTGCGATGAAACTTGACATTTGGAATCCTTGGATGATGGGTAAACTTCCTACCATCTTGTACTTTTGGTTTGTGACGGCTTTTTCAGGACACTTTTCTAGGGCATAATCGCCGTTATAACGAAATGCTGTCGAAGTTTTGACTCGAACCCATGACTAGGTTTCAACCTAGGCCTGACTTAACCCAAATTACCACATGAGTGATCGGGTTTGTGGGAATACGGCCAAAGATGGTGAGAAAAGAGCGACTTCGGGGCTTCTAAAGCTCGAAAATCCCCTAATCAAGGTTTGTCGACACTTGACGCGGCCTACAATTACTTTAACGTTGCAGGTGACGAGGCTTCTACTTCTGGGAGAGATCCCATGGACATAGACACAGCCGTCGACGCTTCTCGTGCTCTCGAGGAGGCATTTGCTGAGGACGAGGTGGAGGAGGAGGAGGCCCCGAGGCGGGCCAACGTTGGGCGAGGCGGTCGTCAGCTGAGGGGCGCACCTGCGTGGGCTGAGAACTGCGACAGCAGGCATTTGCTTTGGGCTGCGGAGGGTCACCTGTCCTATAGGACGGTGAAGAGCATGGTAATCTTGGATTCATTACTCATCATTAATCTTTTTTTTTTTTTTTTTTCATTTGCTCATATCTTTTCCAATTTTTATCAAACTAAAGATGGCTTCTGTTTCAAATCACAATAGGAGGCCGGGAACATCAGATCGTTCTCGGGCTACACGACGGCGATGGAGTGCTACGAGAGGCTGTCGGCGGAGGAGCGGGCCATGATCGAGCGGGGAGCATTTGGCGCCTTGGTGCAGGCTTGGAGGGATATCGCGAAGAGGAATCTGCGGGCTAACCTTAGCCCGGTCCGCGCTTTCTTGGACCGATTCTGGGATATGACTTCCACCTTTCACATGCCTTTTGGTGAGGTGGGAGTCACGCTGGAGGACTACGGCATGATTTCTGGTCTGCCGTGTGGGACCGAGGAGGTGGAGTGGCCGGAGACTGCCATGAGGGTGGACTCGGCCGAGGCTAGGAGGTTGATCGGCTGGAACTTGGTGCCGAAAGCTGCTGCAGTGCCTGGTTTGGTGCCTAGTTCTTACGTCCGAGACTACTTTGTGGGGAAGACCCCGGCGTCGGTGGTGATTGACGGGAGGGAGACTCCTCCTCCTCCCTGTACAGCTGAGCAGAGGGCCCGTTTGTGGCTTTGGTGGTTTCTGTCTTCGATCTACCTCGGAGACAAGGGAGAGAGGCTGTCGACGAAGCTTCTTCCCTTCCTTTTTGACCTGAGCTCCCTAGGACGTTGGGACTGGGTCACTGCTGGTTTTGCGGTCCTCATCTGCTTCATGAGGGCCATGGTTCATCCGGAGTTGATGGAGAAGGGGACTTCTCCTGGTGCTGTCGGCCCTGGACTACTGTTGGAGGTATGAACTTTCATTTGGACTAATAATCACTTCTTTTATTTATCGAATTACGAAAGATCGTTATTGACCATCTTGCTCCACAGGCGTGGGTGTACTCCTACTTTCCGAGCCTCTCACCCAAGAGGACGGAGCCGCTGGAGAAGGCCTATCCCGTTGTGAGGGATTGGGTGATGTGTCGCACGAGGAGCAAGCGTTTCTCTCACGTTGTCTACCGGCGGGACGTGAACGCTCTTCAGCTGGACAGCGTGAGCATCTCACTTATATTCGTTTTGCTTCTTTATTACCTTTTACCGATGATAAGAATGATTACTTGCTTGCCTTTTCCCAGTGGGTGCCCAGGCCTTGGGCGGAGTATGCTGGCGCTCCTCCTTTCGCGACTGAGGTCCTTCGACCTAGGAGCTCGAGCCGGTTGCTGTTGAGGACGTCGATGGGTCCTGTGTGGTACTTGGGCAAGCACTTGGCTCGTCAGTACTCTCGGGATGTCTTGACAGTTCCCATCGATCCTCCTAGGACGATGTTTAGGGAGCCTTATGAGGCTGAGAGGGAGGTTGACTTGGCTGGCGTTGGTGGTGACGCCCTTCTGCTTCCTGGTGAGGACTACTCGGCATTCCTCTATGGGAGGTTGGCGTACTGGCCGGTTGTGGTGAGCATTTACTCTCCTTATTACCATTTCGAAAGCATGATGAATGATCATCGATTTAATGGCAATCCTTTATCTTTGCAGGAGGTTGAGGCGGCGGGCATCGAGCCCCCAGTGTACCCCGAGACTCTCGAGTACACTGACGCGACCGGGAGGACAACGATCTCCGAGCTGCGTGACTTTGACGTGGCTGTGACGGATGCTGGCTTGGACGATTGGCAGCATCTGATTCGGAGGATGAGCCTCTAATTTGTATGATTTTTGTGTAAGAACACGTTTGATTGAACTTATCTAATTATTGAGAACTTCTTATTTGAAAATGGAGGTTGCGCCGTCTCGGTTTGTGGCGTTATGGAGGGTAGCCAACCGCCTGCGAGCTACTGCCATTGAGGCACTTGTCGGCGGTCGAGGTCGTCAGGTATGAACCTTTCGTCTACTTCATCTTCGAACTTTCTAATTTTCTTATGATTGCTTGAAATGATTGACATGAGCCAATTTGTTGTTTGCAGAGGGAGCGTGAGCTGGAGCGAGAGTTGGCCCAGTCCCAGCTCGAAGTTCGTGACGCCGAGGTTGCTGCTCTCGAGGCGAGAGTTACGGAGTTAGGCGGCGGCTGGCAGTAGTTTTTGTTGTTGTTTTCTTTGTTTCTTGCACATTTGTACATTTTAGGACCTACATTTTGGGCATTTTGGACTTTGCTTGGGGCTCGAGCCCCCAGTTTGTTGTACATACCCCTCTTTTGGTTGTATATATATGATGGCCTGAGTGCCTTTGCTCCTGGGTTGCGTAGTTTGTACCTGCAGGTTAGCTTTGAACAGGTTTTGTAGATGACGGTTTACGCCGTCATGCTGCCGAAATTTACATAGAAATCACATAGAACATGTATGCATACATATGGTCTAAATTAGCGCAAAACAATGACTTGAAAATACAAAAATGCAAAAATTTGGTCGGAAATGACCGGACGGTAGGGAGGGTTACTCCCTAAAAAAGGAAAAATTAAAAACATATAAGTTGGAAATGGAGAGTGAAATGATGCCAAGTGTGTTAAAATGACGAAAATGTCGATATCGTCTTGAGATGCGCGTCGGCGGAATTAGGAAACACAAAATAAGGTAACTTTGACGTATTTACCAAAATAATAACCCGTATGAATAGGAAATTATTCGTTGAGGAATTTAGGAAAGATCCAACGCGGAAAATCACAGAGACGTTGCTGAGGAAGAGGCCCAGCAGGAGCTGCGTCCCTTTGAAGAGGCGCACCGCCCCCCGATGTATCCGTCCTGGCGGATTTTAGGAAACAGATTTTAGTATAAATAGGAACGTCGATAGAGGTTTTATTCACACAATTCTTCCGTCTCTTCTTCGTCTTATTACATAAAATTCTCAAAATAATCCTTCATCATGAATACTTTAGAAATTCGTCTAAAAGAATGGACCAATGAGTTTTCTAGCCTGGAGAAGTATGACATGGGTGCCTATAATCTTGGATCGTTGTTGAGTTTGAAGCTTATCAAGGTGGTCAAACCATTCCTAGATGCTTATCTTGATTATTGGGACCCGAATTATCGCGTTTTTGCTTTCTCCGGAGGTGAAATTTGCCCATTTCCTGAAGAAATTGCTGCGATTGGTGGGTGGGCCCCAGAACACTTGCCCGCTATTCCTTCTACTACACAAGGGTATAAGAACAAGTTTAGAGACTTGCTTGGGTTGACAAGAGTTGAGGTGGACCATTTAGTGACCTCGAAATGAGTGCGAATGTTGGACTTTATTGACCGATTCATTAACAAGGCCGACCCCACCATCTCTTATGTTGCTAGGCGAAGGGCATTCGAATTTTGCTTGTTACATGTATATGTCCTTCAAGGGCACGTTGATGAGGATTTGAGAGGTTATCACCGTTTTCTGGGCCTAGTTGAGCAAATGGAACTGCGCAGGAGCCCAGCTTGCTTATGTTTAGGAGAGATCCTATTGGGCTTGGACAACATGAAAGCCAATCGCGACCTACCTTATTTGGGAAGTCCCATTATCTTGCAGGTGAAGAACAATAAAGAAATTTTTCTCTCTTTTTTCCTTTTTGTTTCTTTATTTTTCTTTTTCTTTTTTTTTTGGTTTTTTTTTTGACACCTGTTTTTTGGTAGGTTTGGCTTATGGAGCGTCTTCGATTGATCGAGCCCCCAGTTAATGTTCCTGCCTATCATGCTCGCTCAATTGCTATGAGGACTAGGCTCTACATGGTGGACTTCCCTCGAGTTTGCAATTATTGGGAAAACAAATTGAAGAGTGATGACGGTCCCTTGATTATATGGATCGTACCATGGTGGCATCTCAAATCTGTCACTGGAGTGTCTTCCTTGGATCCTACCCGATCTGTGCGCATTCCTGGCTTGGAATTCATGGTATTTATCTTCCCGGAGAGGTTGATGAGACAGGTTGGACTGAAGCAGACAATCCCGAAACTTGACACTGTCCCGCAGACTGCCGTGACGCTTACTACTGAGAGTCGAAGGGAGTGGGCCATTAGATGGGCTCAAAGAAATGTATGGTTCTTGAACTCTTCTGTTAGTGCTTTATGGGTATCGGACTCCTATTTGCGGTGGAGGAAAGCTACTACTCCGGAGGAGCGTGAGAGATTGAGGAAGCGCGAACCCGTTGACTACAAGGTGCGCGGGGTGGAAAAGGAGAAAGAGAAGCATCTGACTGAGGGAGCGGGTTTTCGAGTTGTTCATCCTTCGAAGAAAACGAAGACCTCTCCTGCCTTGGACAAAGTGATCGGCAAGAATGGGAAGGTTAGACCTCGAGAAAGACCATTGGTGATTAGGTCCAAAGTGGCGCAAGAGCGTCCGGCTCGAGGTCGTGACAAGAAATATGACAAAAATGACAAGGGCAAAGGAAAAATGGTGGAATAGCCCAAGTCTTTATTATTATTTATTATTATTATTATTGTAATAAGAAGGTGGGGTTTTTAGAATCCTAGCCGATTTTATTTTATTTTTTGCATTGTTATTATGTGGCGTACTATTATTATTATTAGAAAAACGAATGAAATATAGGAGGTTAATTGGTTATGAAACCGTTATGATTTTCTATTTATTATTCTTGTCGAATTCCAAATGCAACTGCAAATGTCCTTCTATTTACATTTTAAAATTAATGGGTTGTATCCTGCGAAGGATTGCCTACGTATTCATTAAAAAAATGAAATCAAACCCTTGCGCGTAGTTCGAGTAAATGTAAAAGAACAATTGTTCTAAGCAAGAGCTTGTAATGAACTTAGAAAATAAGCATGAGCTTTTTACTTACTCTTAAGGTGCAATTTAGTTTATTTGATGATACAAGGATGACAGATTGTCAAGATATAAGAGCATGGTGACATTAGCTTATTTCAGCTTGGCTAGGAGCCGTTTATTTAGTGCCACAAGAGCGACACGTAAGGTTACGCGAGGCGCGTTTTTGTTCCTATTCTAGGCATAATACCGCTTTAGTTGGTCAAGGTTCGTCGGGTTGGCAAATTCATTCCCATCTAGGTCTGTGATTCTAACCGCACCCCCTGGAAGTATGGACTTGACTAGAAATGGCCCGGCCCAATTAGGTTTGAATTTTCCTCGTGGATCGATAGGTAAAAGAGCTCTAATCGACTTGAGTACTAAGTCTCCTTCCTTGATCTTCCTTGGCTTGACCCTTTTGTTGAAGGCTCGTTTGATACGTGCTTGATATGTTTGGACATTATGTAATGCGCGTAGCCTACGGTCATCCAGGAGGATGAGTTTTTCATATCTATCCCTTTCCAATCGGCTTCCGGGATTTGACTTTCGAGTAAGATACGCAGGGATGGTATTTCTAACTCGACTGGCTGTACAGCTTCCATGCCGTAGGTCAAATATAAAGGGGTGGCCCCAGTGGGCGTCCTGACAGATGTGCGATATCCCCACAAATCAAAGGGTATCTTGCTTGGCCAATCTCGATAGTTGTCAATCATTTTCTTGAGAATTGTGACAACGTTCTTGTTTGCCGCCTCTACCGTGCCATTAGTCTGTGGTCTATATGGCGAAGAGTGGTGATGCCTAATTTTGTACTTAACTAGTAATTGCTCAGTCTCAGCTTGGAAATGTGACCCATTATCACTAATGATCTCATGTGGGCAACCGTATCGACAGATGGTGTTGTTTTGTATGAACTTTGCTACATTTTTAGCCGTGAGACTAGTGTAGGAAGCCGCTTCTACCCATTTGGTGAAATAGTCAATTGCCACTAGGATGTAACAGTGACCTCCTGTTCCGGCTGGAGTTATCTTCCCGATTATATCAATTCCCCAGGCAGAAAATGGCCAAGGAGATATCATCGTATAGAGCAATGAAGTAGGGACATGCTGTACGTTCCCGAAGATTTGGCAGTTGTGGCAATGTCTTACGTATTTGATGCAATCGGATTCCATTGTGGTCCAATAATACCCCAAACGTGTGATTTTCTTTGCCATCATGGGCCCACTCATGTGAGGACCGCATTCTCCATCATGGACTTCTTCCATCACTTTCTGCGCCTGTGAATGATCAAGGCAACAGAGGACTACACCAAGAGGTGTTCTTTTATATAGCTCTCCTTGCATGAGAACATATTGGGAAGCTAATAGGCGTATAGCACGTTGTCCCCTTTTGTCCATATCCGGTGGATAGGTACCGTTGATCTTGAAATTTAGGATTGCTTGGAACCAAGGTTCTTCTGTGACTTCCTCTTCATCGGTGATTTGGTGGACATAAGCTGGCTCGGATCGTCGTTCGATACATAAAGGCATTTCCACCATGTCATCTGGCATATTAATCAGAGATGCAAGTTTTGCAAGAGCATCTGCAAATTGATTTTCTTCCCGAGGTAGGTGTAGGTAGGTCACGTGATCAAAGAATTGGGCAACTTGGTCTATTCTGGCTTGATAAGGTGCTAGGCTTTCGCTTCGGATTTTCCAAGATCCCGTAACTTGATTGATGATTAGGGACGAATCCCCATGCACTCGGAGGTTTTTAATGCCTAAGCTCACTGCCGCTTGTAGTCCAATGAGACGGGCTTCATATTCTGCAGCATTGTTTGTCACCTCGAAATCGAGTTTGACAGAGATTGGTGTATGCTCGCCTTCAGGAGAGATGAGCAACACTCCTATTCCAAATCCTCTTAAGTTTGATGCTCCATCAAAGTAAAGGTCCAAGGAGTCTACATCAGTTTGGAGTATATCCTCGTCTGGAAATGACCCAATATCTATTGTTTGTGCATCATTGATGGGATTTTCTATAAAGAATTTGGCAACGGCGCGCCCTTTTATAACCTTCAGGGGTACGTATTTGAGATCGAACTCTGAGAGCATCAAGGTCCATCTTGCTAGTCGTCCGTTGAGGATGGGTTTCTCGAAGAGGTATTTGACAGGATCCATTTTGGAGTATATTTTGATTGAGTAGCTAAGCATGTAATGACGTAGCTTCTTCGTTGCCCACACAAGAGCGAGGCATGTCTTTTCGATTTGTGAGTATTTGCACTCGTACTCCAAGAACTTCTTACTAAGGTAGTAGATAGCCCTTTCTTCCTTTCCTACGGTTTGAGCTAGCATGGCTGTTTCGGTTACTGTGAGATATAAACCAAGAGGTTGATCTCGTTGAGGTGGCATGAGCACTGGTGGTTTAGCTAATATCTCCTTGATTCGGTCGAATGCCTTCTGACAGTCATCATCCCACATGGTGTGATCTGTTTTCTTGAGCTTTTTGAAGATAGGTTCACAGATCATGGTGAGTTTCGATATGAATCGACTTATATATTGCACTTTTCCCAGGAATCCTCTGACTTCTTTTTCTGTTTGAGGTTATGGCATTTCGATCAGAGCTTTGATCTTGGAAGGGTCTATTTCTATACCTCGTTGGCTAAAGACGTATCCTAGGAGCTTGCCAGATGTTACTCCGAATGCGCACTTCTGAGGATTGAGCCTCATGTTGTACTTTCGTAGCCATGAGAAAAATTTGCGAAGGTTCGCAATATGCCCCTCTCTGTCCTTGGACTTGACGATCATGTCATCTACGTATACCTCAACTTCTTTATGCATCATGTCATGTAAGAGTGTAGTTGCGGTGCGTTGATATGTAGCTCCGGCGTTGATTAACCCAAACGGCATGACCGTATAGCAATAGGTTCCCCATTGAGTGACAAAGGCGGTTTTATGCATGTCTTTTATGGCCATCTTGATTTGGTTGTAACCTGCGTACCCATCCATGAAGGATAGTAACGCGTGATCTGCGGTATTATCCACCAATATGTCGATGTGTGGTAAAGGAAAGTCATCTTTAGGACTTGATTTGTTTAAGTCCCTAAAATCAACACAAACACGGATTCTCCCATCCTTTTTGGGTACGGGTACTATGTTGGCTACCCAGGTCAGTACTCGAAACTTTGATGAACCCGGCTTTGAATTGCTTATCGACTTCTTCCTTAATCTTGAGAGCCCATTCTGTTCTCATTCGACGAAGCTTTTGTTTCACGGGCTTGAAACCTGGCTTAATTGGGATTCTATGTTCGGCGATATCCCTGTCGATCCCTGGCATGTCTTTGTAGGACCAAGCGAAAATGTCTTTGAATTTGTTTAAGAGGTCTATGAAACTGGCCCTTTCGGCAGAGCTCAAGGTAGTCCCTATCCTAAGTTCTTGGGGTTCTAGTTCGGTTCCTACATTGATGGGTTTGGTGTTCTCTATTACTGGTCCCCCTTCCCCCTCTTGTAGTATTTCCTTGGCTATGTAGGGAGGTATCTCAATTGAGTCAGTCAGGTCATCCTCAGTATCATCGTAAACAGAATTGCATTCAAGATAACACAAAGAGTAAGCAGAACCTGATTTATTCATATTAAAGTTTGAGAAAAGTTGAAACAAAGAAGCCATCTGATCTGTGGTCAATGGCGGTAAAGGGACAGTTTTTGGGACATTTCCCGAACTATTGTTACTACTTGAGGCTAAGCTAGGAGAAACAAAGGGAGTGAGGATGACGACAGGAGGAGACTTCCTAGTGACTTCTCTAGACTCCGACTCTGACTCTGACTCTGACTCTGACTCTAATTCATCGTCTTCTGTTTCTCCTTTGAACATCTCTCCTTCTCCAGTGGTGAGCTTCAAGAGTCTTCCTTGATTGTTGGTCCACTTGATTGATTTTCTCCATCCTTTCTACTGGTTCGCGTTTGTTTCTGTGATTAACGCGGTAGGGTTGAAGTGATCGTCTTGAAGTATCATGGTAATGATCTCATCCTGCGCGGCTCTAACAAATTGATCTTCTCCAAATAGTAGACTAACAACTTGTTCGTCTAAGCAAGGTGCTTGACGAGCCTTGATTGTAGGAACCGTTTCTAGAGGAATGAAGTAGCAATCGTGAAAGATCTCGATTCCGGCTAGCTTCCTTCCGAGGTAGTGCCAAGGTTCGGGAAATATGTGAAAGAGTTCTTGACTTCCTTCCCTAACGAAGTATCCATTTAGGGTAGGGAGATATGGTCGCATTTGGACTCCTACGTGCTTACGGCTTTGAACTTGAGCAAGCATCTTGAGAACTTCCTCTTTAGTGGGTTTGTATCCTAGTTCAAGTGGTATTCTTTTTTAGTTGCCTTCCTTGTAGGGTGCGAAAGTGTTTCTTCGGGTAGGGTTCAAAGGCATTCCCGGGAAGTATCCCTGGGATTTGAGTATGTGGTTGACCACCAAGTTGGAGTAGGGATCGTAGTATAGGGGTGCCAACTCACTTTCTATGACACTTATGCTTTGAAAGCCCCCAAGTTCATATACTGGATCCGCAAGGACTTAATTATTTGACTTCTTTTCGATTATTGCCTTGATGGGCGACGAAGTGATCGTCACCACTTTGCAATTTAGTGGGATTTTGATCTTTTGGTGAAGGGTGGATGTTACCACTTTGGAAGCGTGAATCCAAGGTCTTCCCAGAAGTATGTTGAAGGAAGCTTCAATGTTCACTATTTGGAAGTTAACCTTTCGCTCAATTGGCTATGTGGCTATGGTTAGGTTGATGAGTCCTACTACCTTTCGTCGTGTACCATCATATGCGCGAACACCTTGATTGGTAGGGGTCCAATCCGACTCTTTCATGCCGAGTTTGTATGCCGTTTTCAAGGGTATGACGTTGACTGCGGAGCCATCATCTACTAAGGTCATTGGCACATTCTTCTTTAAGCAAATGACAGTGATGTAAAGAGCCAAGTTGTGACTAGCGCCAAAGGGCCGCAAATCTTCATCTGAGAAAGTAATAGGATTACTTAGCTTCGGTGATTCTTGGAAGACCAAGTTGACTACATCGTCGGGTGTGGAGTTATGTGCTACGTTTAGTTTGGCCAAAGCTTGCAGTAAAGCTTGGCGATGTGGGAATGAGCTTGCTACTAGTTGCCAGACTGAAAGATCAGCCTTTGTCTTCTGTAATTGCTTTAACAAATGATTAGTAGAGTCATCTTCGTTATCATTTGGTGTGATAACGTTGGTTGGACCATTTTGAGTAGTACTTTGATATGGACGCCCCGAACGAGTTAGGTGGTCCACATCTTCACCATTTTGGACTATTTCCTTGGCTAGGGAGTGTTCAATGAGATACTCGTCCTCATCGTCATCGGCCCATACTCCATTGACTGTAGCTAGTTCCCTCATTCTCATGATCTCGTCCTCTAATTGTGTGATTTGGTCGACTAGTTTATCAACTACGACGATTATTTCTTGCATAGTAGCATTTTGGGAAAAGATTAGTGGCGCATGTTCTTTAGGTGTCGCGTTGGGGTCATGTAAGATTGTCACCACATTTTCCAATTCCGAAACTTGCCTATCCACACTCCTTGCCCATTCGATGAAGTCGGTAATGGTAGGGGAAATGGTAGAGTAGAACCATTCATTCTCGATCGCGTGGATCTCATCTTCGACTGGAGAAATGAGGTGTGAACAATCTAAGGTAGATTCTTCACTTGTGATCACTAGAATTCCAAGAGGATTCTGAGTATTGTTGGGCTTACCTCCCGGCGGTATTGGTAGTCGACCATCCTCAATCATGTCTTGAAGCACATTTTTCAATTTGTAGCATTTTTCTGTGTCATGTCCCTTACCCCTATGATATTCGCAATATGAATTCTCGTCCCAGAACTTGGATTTCTTTTCTGGTTCGGGTGTAGGGCCTATGGGTTGGAGTTTGCCTTGTTTCATCAACCTTTTTATAGCATTGGAATAAGTGTCCCCAAGATTTGTAAATTTCCTTGGTGGGGTACTCTTCTTGGATGGCTCGAGGAGGTTAACTTCATCGGTCTTGCTAGTGGAGCCGTAAGAACGACTTGTTGAGCCTTGATATCCTCGTCCTACCGTTTTGGACAAGAGCCCTTTACGGATGTCATCTTCGATCCTTGTCCCTAGTACGGTTAAATCTTTGAAAGTTTTGATGTTTTGGTACCTCAAATGATTCGCGTAGATGGGATTTAGGTTGTCCACGAACTTCTCCACAAGGGTAGCTTCGTCTGGGCGTTCAACTAGTTGGGTACTAGTATTCCTCCACCTACTTAGGAAGTCGGTGAAACCTTCTTTGTCATTTTGGGTAAGAACCTCTAAAGTGCGCATGTTAACTTGGATCTCAGCAAGATCCGCGTATTGCTTAGCAAATTCGATCGCGGCGTCTTCCCAAGTAGCGATTTTCTTGTGTTCTAGAGAGTAGAACCATTGCTTTGGTATGGTGTCAAGATATGAAGGAACGATCCTTAAAAACATCTCGGGTTTGATGCCTTTGATAGACATGTAATCCTTGAAGGCACGAATATGGTTCAAAGGGTTTTCGTGCCCCTTAAATCTAGGGATATCCGTCATGCTGAAGTTGGTTGGTAACTTGGAACTCACGGCCTCATACTTACGGTTATTTTACCTATAAATGTCATCCCCTTTGAGATACATCAATTTCTCCTCTAAGTATTGGAGTCGTTTCTCACCTGCAGTCATACCCATGGGAGGGTTTTCATCCCTGAAGTCATTCACGAAGTCATCAACGATTTCACTTTCCCGAGGAGACAACCTCGTTTCTACGGTATAGATCCGGCCCTCGATGGTGTCAAGGCGATCATACACTTGGTCTTGAGTAACTTGGAGCTGAGCTAGCGCGGTTAGGATTTGATCATTACCATCCTGGAGTTGATTGAAGTTCACGTCGCTTGTTTCAGGCATCTAAGAAACTGGATAAGAGATTGACGACGAATCAAAACACGATCGACCACTCTAACACACTTGCTAAGAGATAAATGTTTTGACTCGTGAAGTGGGTGTGTGCCACTTGTGTCAGTGAGCTTTTGAAGAAATGACAAGATTTGAAAAATGTTGGTCCTAGTCAACTATAGTGTAGTTGTAGGAGTGGACTCGAAGTGAGGTTTTGAAATGGGCTTGGGCCCGGAATTTTGATTCGACAAATGGACAGAGTTTTGACTCGGTTTTGCGCTAATCATTGGCCTATTCGAAATTTATAATTTAAAGGGGTTTTTATTTTACAAAAATCGTCATGGTTTCGTTTAGAAATGATGATCACGTAAGGTACAAACATTTATACAAGCATTATAACGGGATGCTGAGTGCATTTAGAAAGGGTTTTGGTTTAAAGGGTGGGTTGTCATACCGAATAATCAAACTCGAAGTCTGTGGAGAGGCTCGTATGAAACAAGAGTAAGGCCGATTCCTAGTCCATTTCCTCAAGTAGTGAAAGTCCTTGATACAAACAAGAGTAAGTACCATGGTATGGATGACGTTAATCGATATCCATCCTTAGGCCCAAATAAGAATTTGGACCGTCTAGACGGGACGATTGGTCGAATGGGTTGGGTTGGGCCTAGGAAGGCCGAATGAAACGATCTAGGAAGACCAATTTATGAAAACCAACAATTGTCTTGTACAAACTATTCCCTAACCTTGTTCAAGTTTCACCCTTTTGGCTACACATAATTGTATTATCCCCAGCAGAGTCGCCAAACTGTGGACAATGGGCCCACGGGGGCGCTTGGGAAAGATCAAGCGTTTGCATTTGTGGAGTCGCCACCAATTTATTGTGGAAAATTGGAAACCGTTCGAATACCTCGTGTCATGTCAAGACACAAAGTAGTGACATGAACACCAAGAACTCGTTACCCTTAGCATTCTATGTCTAGAATGACTCTCGTGGATGCCAATGAACACGGATGTTCACAGAGATCTGGAGTAAGGGGTGAGGGTACGTATTAGGAAGCTCTTTTGATCGAACACCTAATCCCGCCCGCCTCGATAGCGGCCTCTACTAATGATTAGGGAAAATCGTCTATACTCGATATATTGTCGGTTTATATGCATGCAATGCAACATCCAACATTTTAATCCTAACATGTGAAGAATTTGACTAAGTCAGTAAACACGTAATTTAACATGCATTTGGGCCAAAGTTGGGATTTAAGTTCAATTACATGTGAAGGCATACATGTGATACAATACAAGGAATACAATAATAAATACAATAATGAAAAATTACAATAATTACATCGGCTTTAATGATTTATGTCGAAAATACCTTAAAAAAACGGATAATTTGGGAAAAAAGAATAAACAAATAAGCGAACAGAAATTAGGCAATAATACGAATAATAGTAGATTAATACGTAAACTAATTAAACTAGGTCAAAGCAGAACGGAAGTTCAGAGACAGAAGTGAACCTGGAACAGGCGCAAGAAGTGCGCCCTCTGAAGAGGCGCGGCGATTCTTGCGTCTGCGTCCCCAAGGCGAGTTCTGGCCGTGAGCGAACTAAATTGTTAATATTCTTGGGTGAATTTAATGATTGATTATGATATTTGACTCGGATGAAAGTGATTTAATACATTATTTACATGCGAATCAGTCATGAAAGCGATAAAACATGGATAAAACCGATTAATATGAATTAAATACATGAATGTAAGATTGATTGGTGACACGAGTGAACTAAATAGGTTAAACATGACGAATTAATGAAGAACTAATGACGGACATGACAATGGAAATATATCAAAGGTCGAACCAGAAACTCGATATGAAAGAATCGAATTTCTACAACCCGGATTGATTTTAATGACGAAAACCCGCAAATATTGGTTATAAGGGATTTAAAGTCGGGAATTAATGATGAATTATATGCTAGCAATGACTAATAATATGTTAAAGTTATTATACTTAAGATTATCGTGTTAAAGAAACAATGAACAATTGAGAACGAAACAAAACGATCGAATTATCAAAAGACGAAGGAAGAAGAAAGGAAGCAGGAACTGCGGCAGCCTCACGAAGAGACTTTGGAAGTGAATCTCGAAAAGATATGAAAAGATACGAAAAATACGCAAAAAAGGACCTGGGAAGAGGCGCAGCAGGCACTGCGTCCCTTGGAAGAGGCGCATCAGCTGCTACGTCTGTTCCCAGGTGGTTTCCTCCTGCGGAAGAAAGATTTCCGTGTTTAGTTTATGGAATAACGGAATAATCTTATTTTCCTTAATATTTTGTATGAATATTACGGGAAATCCTTTACCAAAGATTAAAAGATTGTGAAATATGGAATAGAAATATCCGGAATATTCCAGAACATTCTGACTCGAGTTTTAGCGGTTATCAGAAAATGAAGACGGTTTTAGGCCCGGACTCCAAATGTACTCTAATTACTGTCAAAATGACCGTATCGGCGCGTAGATGACAATTAAGAGGTAGACATCAGTGTTTCAGCAATCACTTGACAATAAACTTACAAACTGTCATAAATCGTTCCGCGTACCAAACATGCGGCCCAATCATCACCGAGTGGTTTGCGGGAGGTGCAGAAATGAGGTATCGACAATGTGGAGGATGCTCCTCCAAAGAAAGATGTTGAAACAAAAATGCCGGAAAAAGTCAAAGTGCCTTTCCCTCATAGATTGGCAAAGCATCAAAAGAATACTCAATTCGGTAAGTTCATGGAAGTTGTGAAGAATCTCCAGGCAACCGTTCCTTTTACCGAATTAATTACTCAAATTCCTTCTTACACTAAATTCATGAAAGACATTTTAACTAAGAAGAGGACTTTTGATGATGTTGAAACTATAGCATTCACCGCCGAGTGTAGTGCTCTTTTTCAAAACAAGTCCCTTCCTAAGTTAAAAGATCCCATTCCATGCACAATTGGCACCTATACAATTGATAAAGCTTTATGTGATTTAGGTGCTAGTGTGAGTGTAATGCCTTGCTCTATATGTGATAAGCTTAATACGGGAGTCTTAAAATGTACTAGTGTCACATTGCAAATGGCGGATCGTTCTATAAAACGCCCTTTGTGAGGTTTGGAGGATGTTCCCATGAAAATTGGTAAGTTTTTCATTCCGGTTGATTTTATTGTTCTTGATATGGCCGAAGATTCCCAAATCCCAATCATTTTGGGAAGACCCTTTTTACATACCGGGGGTGCGGTAATTGATATCAAGAATGGTAAATTAACATTGGAAGTGTGTGACGATAGGGTCACATATAATTTGAACAATGCCATGAAGAGTCCTATGATAGAAGAGTCTTGTTATTCTATTGACGTTTTGGATGTTGTTGACATTGTCATAGAAGACTCTATACCTCGATATTTGGTTAAAGATCCTTTGGAGGCACTCTTGCTATTGGAATCATTTGCAGGTGATGATGAGATTGGAAATGAGGAGATGGATGGTTTGGAGCATGAATTGGATGGAGAAGAGCTATCATTGGAGGAAAGCTCACACTTCGTAGGTTTCGTTTCTATACCTCAAGACCTTGAGGTACAAAAACCCGAACTTAAACCCCTCCCCTCTAATTTTAAGTATACTTTTCTAGATGATGAGGAGATGTGTTCGGTAACTGTTTGTGCTAATTTGAGTGAGAGTCAATTGTCTTCGTTGCTTCATGTTTTAAAATCTCACAAGAAAGCCATTGGATACAAACTTGATGATTTAAAGGGCATAAGCCCGGAATTTTGCATGCACAGAATCCATCTTGAGGAAGACCATAAAACATGTGTCCAAGGTCAAAGACGATTAAATCTTAACATGCAAGAAGTGGTCAAAAGGAAGTGATTAAATTGTTGGATGCGAGAGTTATTTATGCAATTTCCGATTCTAAATGGGTAAGTCCGGTCCAAGTGGTTCCTAACAAAGGAGGAACCACCTTAGTAAAAAATGATAAAAATGAACTCATTCCGAGTAGAATTGTTACGGGATGGAGAATTTGTATTGACTATAGGAGGCTAAATTTAGCCACCAAGGAAGATCACTACCCATTACCTTTTATTGACCAAATGTTGGAGCGCTTGGCATGTCACAAGTATTTTTGCTACCTGGATGGTTATTCCGGGTTCTTTCAAATACCCATTCACCCGGATGACCAAGAGAAGGCCACATTTACATGTCCCTATGGTACCTGTGCTTACCGTAGAATGCCTTTTGGTCTTTGTAATGCCCCCAACACTTTCCAACGTTTCATGATAAACATCTTTTCCGACTTTATCGAGTCTATCATGGAGGTGTTTATGGATGATTTTAGTGTCTATGGTTCTTCATTTGATGTATGTTCGGCTAACTTGTCTAAAGTGTTGAAGCGTTGTGAAAAGGTTGACTTGGTATTGAATTGGGAAAAATGCCACTTCATGGTGAAGGAAGGAGTGGTACTTGGTCATATTGTCTCGGAAAGAGGAATTGAAGTGGATCGTGCTAAGGTCCAAGTTAGTGAACAAATACCCTCACCGGTAAATGTGAAGAATGTAAGGAGTTTCTTAGGCCATGCAGGATTCTACCGCTGTTTTATTAAAGACTTTTCTAAGATTGCAAAACCCCTTACGGAGCTTATTTTAAAAGATGCTCCATTTGTGTTTACTAATGATCGTCTTGAGTCTTTTCTTAAGATCAAGAAGGCTTTGATTTCCGCACCTATTATCCAATCACCGGATTGGAACTTGCCATTTGAGCTCATGTGCGATGCAAGTGACTATGCGGTAGGTGTCGTGCTAGGACAATGAAAGGACAAGGTTCTCCATGATATCTACTATGCTAGTAAAACCTTGGATGCGGTTCAAATCAACTATGCCACTACGGAGAAAGAGCTTTTTGCCATTGTCTATGCCTTAGACACATTCCACTCTTACTTGATCAGTTCCAAAGTCATTGTTCATACCGATCATGCCGCACTAAAGCATCTCTTAGCCAAACAAGAAGCTAAGCCGAGATTGATAAGATGGATCTTGCTCTTGCAAGAATTTGATCTTGAGATTAAAGACAAGAAGGGGGCCGAAAATGTTGTTGCCGATCACCTATCCCGTTTGAAGTTTGATGATGGACGTATTGATATATCTATTGATGATTCCTTCGCCGATGATGCTTTAATGATGTTGGATGCCAACACTCCTTGGTATGCCGACATAGCCAACTATATAGTTAGAAAGGAGTTGCCACCTAATCTTTCATATCAACAAAGGAAGAAGTTCTTACATGATGTTAAGTTCTTCCTGTTGGAATATGTGTCCTCCGAAAATAATGCGAACACAACTGTCGATCATGATGATCACATGTTTAAATCTCATTTTAAGAATACATGTGGGATGTAATATTTTACAGTCAACTGGTCCACACATATCGGTAATGATTGGCTGACTAGAGTTTGACATTAATGTCGTGCGACGGCGGTGATCAGTTGATCACCTTAGGTCATACCTATAGGGAAATACTCTTAATTGATTATTTAATTAATCGTATGCCGATACGAGTTAATTAAATTGCTTAAAATTGACGGGTGATTTTGTGAGTAAAGTTAACGTGTCTTATTGTAATTTGATTAAATGAGATACGGTCTAAGTAATCGAATTGTTTTATTACTTAGATAAAATTATTGTTTACGAAACAATTGAAATTGAATGAATAATTTATTATAAATACAAGACGTTGTAATTTATAATTTGATAAACCATTTTGGTACAAGTGATTATGAATTACTAGTGAATTTTTTATGTGACATATTTTATTAATATGTTGATTTTTAACATGTTAAAAATACATTATGGTGTAACATGTCATGTAACATGTGACACATGACAAAATTGACAATTGACAAAATAAAATGGATCTTCCATTTTATATGTGTCGAAAAATTGGAGGGAGTATTAGTGGATAAATTGTGTTGATTATTTTAATAAGAGAAAACACAATGATTAAGCCTAATGACTAGCCATGCATGCCTAGTCTTGTCTTGAGAAGAACACAAGACCATGCATTGGCCTCTCCTTCCCTCTCCAACCGGTTTTCTACATAGAAAAGACAAGGGTTTTTCTTTGATTATTCACATCATTACTACCTAATTTTTTCTAGTGTAAGAAAATTAATTCTCTCTACTATTTGGTGAAAATCTTAGAGAAATAAAACCACTAAAATTACTCTCTCTTGGATCGATTTATTCAAGAGCAATTACAAATTATTTTTGTGTCAAATTTTAAGTAAAGACTAATATTATTACTAGTTCATAATAGTATTGGTTATTAAGAGTATTCCTTGGGTATATGCTTTTGGGAGAGGTTCTAATTTGAACCTTGTTCATCCATTGTTGGAAAGCTCAAGAACTAACAAGAAGGAGATCTTTTTGGTGCCCAAATGGCCGAAAGTTAGATGGTGAGAAATCGATTTTTCCATCTCCTTTTATTAAGTTTGCATGCATAAGATCTTGTATTTATTTTATGACCAAATAAATTGATTCATATATGAATATATAAACTAATGAGATTAATAAATTCCAACAAGCGGTATCATGAGCCTTAGGTTGTTTGCATGCAAATCGGTTTATAGTTTTTTCCGAGTTATAAGATTAACATTCAAAACTAATTAATTTGGATTTATGAAGATAAACCTTAAAATAACTTTGCATGTTAAAATATTCTGGTCCTAAGTGATTTTTAGGACATTTTGGTTTATTTATGGATTTTATTGTTCATTTTATATAATATTGGCATTAAAATGTGATTTTTATGATAAAAATGTCATTTTTGGACGAAAAATAGCTAAACTTCAAATTTTTCAGTGGTTTTTGGATATGTTTTCACATATATTATCTATTGATGGCCTGTAAATGTTCATGATAAAATGAGTTGTTTTGCTCGAAATATGGATTTTTCAAGTTAAAATCGTATTTAAATGGGTAAATAGGTTAATATGAGTTATATTTCGAATCTGGTCATGGAAATTTATTATGTTGTCACATGAAAGTTTACAAGATGTGTGTAAAATATTTGGCTATAATGAAATCTTTTTGCATGATTTATGAATTTTTGATGAAAAATCACATAAATAGTGACTATAATTAGTAATAATGCTAAAACATACTTCCTGACTAAAGGAAAAACGTCACATGTTGAATTTTATCATATATTTCAGATCTAAAATTGAAAAGTTGATGAAAATAATTTTTCTCATATATTTATGGTCATAATTGTTAAAACCGATAAACTGCGACATTGTTTTTCTTGATAAATTTTCGAAATTTTTAACCTATGTTTTGAATATTATGAGTGTCATGGTATTTTTCCAGAATGTTCATGAGTTTAAATTTCAAATTTCGAAATTATTTGAAATTTTTATAATTTAATTTGAAGTTTATAGCGTAATTTTGTATTTTGGATCCATTTATGAACAATATTAAGAAATCAAGTTGAATTATTGTCAAAGTATTAGTGAAGACTAAATTTTGAGCCCTAAGTGTGTTAGAATAATTAACTTGAACATAAATATGAGTTTATGTAACAAATTATGATTTAATAAGTTAAATCACGCAAATACGTAAAAGCCGGTTAATATACGATATTGGCTCTTTAAAGGCGATTTAGCATAAAATTTAGCATGTTCATACATATTATAATGCTGCATTTTATTTATGATTGTCATATTTTTAATTTTATGTAATTTTGAATTATGTAATTTTACTTAGTATGGCCTTAGTTTTAATTGGTATTACCCGAAATGTATGGGAATATCGATTCGGTTGTAATTATTGTGATCTCGTATCACCGTTTTGTAATTTAATAGATTTATTTTTATTTTAATTACAAATGTATAATAGGAAATTGTGTAATTCATTTTGTAATTTAATTATTCCGGAGTTCCTTGAAGACGGTGCCATTCGAGAAGGCGATCCATCAAAGAAAATGTTGCTTTGAAGAGCCTGCCAAGACCGAAGTTCAAGGGACCAAAGGAGTTGGTTTCCGAATTTGTAATATTTTATTAGATTTACTATTTTAGGAAGGCCATACTAGGATTTTTTTTTATGCTTTGCATTTTATTTATATGTTGCATGCATCGCTAAATCGCCATACCTAAACATGCATTTTAAATCGAGTTTATCGACCGTGTCAATTACAATTATCGTAGTTCACCGCTTTAGTTCACTTAAAACGTGATAGATAATAAATTGACATGACCTCTCGCTAAAATAAACAATTGAGACTTAGCCTTACCAAAAAGTAGAAACCATGAAAACCTATTTCGTGAGGGAGTGCGCTCGGCCACACCGGGGTACAAACCTTGTTACGTAGGGGAAGTGGGTGATAAATGTCTATCCACCGAATTCATGTTGATAAGGGATGAATCGGCTACACCGTGCCAAAGTTAATGTGAATTTGGATCATGGACACATTTATTCGAAATTTGGGGTTGAACTCAACAAAAGTATTCTCGACCATAGCCGGATGTGTTTTGGGTTAAAGATAAATATTAATGTAATTTTATCGACCAAGAGTTCTAAAAGTAGAATCGATTAAAGAGTTAATCCACCGAGTTATATTGATAAGGGATGAATCGGCCACACCGTGTCCAAGTTAATATGAATTTGGATCTTGGAATCATTTATCATAGTTAGGTAGAGGTCACTATGTAAATGTTTTACTTGTTTACAAGTATTATTATAACGATAAATGTTAGTTTTCATCATTCCGTTGTCGCATCGTTCACATCATTCTATTTCTTCACCACAATTTATATACGATATCATTTCGATTCCAATCTCCATTAAAACATCGTAACTAAAGACAAATTTAAATTTTCTTCTAAAAACCTCGTAATATCCATTACAAGGATCTCTTATGAAGAGTATAGATAAAATTATTCGTGATCAAAAGGGTTTTTGATTCTTGACTAACATATCTACTTACAATGAATTGTTTCTCATATGCTTAATTGGGTTAAGTACTATGAAACGTTAAATCATTTTGGTAACTAGATTTGTAGGAAATCAAAATTGACCAAAATACCGCAACCACTTCAATGAAAGTTTTAAAACTAAACGAATGAATTGAAGAGTAGTCTTCATGAAATTCAATTTTGCTTCTTTAAGCAAAGACTCATTGAAATTAGTGGGAGCATTCTCTTAAACCGTTAAGAAAAGGACGAGGTTCAAAGAAGTAAAATTAGAATGGAATTGATACAAGGTAATGTTAAAAGTAAAGTTATTGAGAATAACGATACTAAATCTATCAATCCCGACCGATAAAGTTTCCATTGTCTTAATTGTTGGATGCTAGAAAGGAAACTACCCCAAATTATTGAAGAATCAACAAGTTAGTTGTGGGACATCTAATGAGACCTTCTTCTTTAAATGTTTATTTGTTTAACATAAATTTTGCTAGTACTACTTCGTCAATATTAGAAACCAGTGGAGGTTTTCATCATGGTATTCGATACATAAGATGATTATAATATGACGACTAGCATCAAATAATGTTGAGAGATAGAGTCATTGTAGCATCAAACCAGTATGATTGGCTTCCTATAACTTGCAACACCTGTCGTGGAATTGGGCATGCTACTGGGCAGTGTAGGAAGAAACCCATTACACAGAAGGTTACTCAAGTTTGGAGGAAGAAGACTTCAGTTCCTGTGGCTGTTACACAGGCTACACCTAAGGTTGGAGTGATTGGGGATAGGAGAGGTATTTCCCTTGCTCAGACTGCATCAAGGTTGAGCAGGCAAGATACTCATCATCCACCAATTACACCAGGAGGACATTCTTATGTTGAGGCTGTCAAGCTGTCACTGAGGAAAGGAAGGGAAACTGTTGAGCTTAATCAGGATAAGGGAAGTGCACTAGGGACAGATTGTGATAATAGTTAGACTGGGTTTTTGGAATGTTCGTGGTCTCAATAAGGTGAATAAACAGCTGGATATTAGAAGATTCCTGCATCTAAATAAAATAGACTTGTTTGGTTTGATTGAAACTAGGGTTAAGAAGAATAAATTGCATAAAGTAAGTAATTTTATTACTAATAGTTGGGCTTTTTGCACTAATCACCAATGTCACAAAGGTGGTAGATTATGGATTCTCTGGAATCCTCAAGTTATCAGTATTGACATACAACATATATCAGCTCAGACCATTCACTTGAAAGTTTTAGACAGAGGAAGGCACTTGTATTACTGGGTTACGTTTGTTTATGGTTTTAATAAAGCAGTAGAAAGGAAAGTTCTATGGAAAACATTGGAGAGTTACTCTAAAGTCACTCCTGGGGCTTGATTGGTGGGAGGTCACTTCAACAATATGTTGCATTGTAATGAACGGATAGGTGCTCATATTACTAATACAGAAATGGTTCCTTTTCAAAACTGTGTACTGAATTGTGGACTTACTGATCTTAAAGCTGTTGGGTCTTTTTTCACCTGGAGCAATAAGCAGGAGATGCAGACAAGGGTTTACAGCAGAATTGATAGAGTTCTAATTAATGATGTTTGGTTAAATATGCATCCTGGGTCTTTTGCAAATTTTCTTCCTGAAATCATTTATGATCATTGTCCTTGTGTGATTCAACTGGATAGTAATGACAGGGTTAGGAATGTGCCATTTAGATACTTTAACATGTGGGCTAAAGCTCCTGGTTTTTTGGAAATTGTTAACCAACACTGGAATGTGTCAATGTATGACACTCATATGTATAAGTTGGTTACTAGAATGAAGGCTATGAAGAAGGATCTCAAAGCTTTAAATAGAGATAATTTTCATGATGTGGAGAAAAATGCACATATATTGCAGATGACCCTTCAGAATATTCAGAAGGAATTGCAGGCTTCTCCTCATGATGCTGAGTTGATTGAAGCAGAGAAATCTGCTGCGCTACTGGTTTCAAAGTCCTGGATGAAGCCATGTATCTTTACTTGGCTCAAAAAGGTAAAGTTAGTTGGCTTGAGGAGGGTGATGAAAACACAACTTTCTTTCACTCTGCTATTAAGAAACGTAGAATGGCAAATAAGGTGGTTCAAATTGAGGATGAGCATGGGAATACTCTTAATCAACTCCAGGATATTAATGATGCTTTTGAAAGATACTATATTAATCTTTTGGGCATTAATAGTTCAGTGAAGAAGGTGCATTATCCCACTGTGAGGCAAGGTTGTTAGAAAAAAAAATATCTCTATACTCGACATATTCATATTATGTAGTGATTTTAATTTAGTCATAAAATTAAATGGTGATCTTATGCATGCAAACAAAAATGTAATTAAAGAAGAAATCATCATCTTACATTGCGTTTTCGGATCTTAAGGGCACAAGAGAGTTGTCCTACTCTCTTGTTCTTGAGCTCTCCTTAATGGATGAATTAGGATTCAAGAAGAGAATCCCTCCCAAAAGTATTATACCCAAGATAACAACCTTAATAAAATTAATATTATTATTACTAGAATAATACTAATTTTGCATAAAAAATGACCCAAAAAATATTATTTTGTCTCTCTAAATTTCGGTTGAGAGGAGGAAGAAAAAGGAAGCTTTTTATCTCTCTAAAAATCTTATTTTTGATGGATGAATGAATGAATATCACACTAATGTATTTTGTAGTGTATATTAGGTAAAATAAGAAGAAAAAACCAAAGTGTTTTTCTTCTCAAAAACCGGGTGGAAGAGGGGAAGAAGAGGGAGCCAATGCATGCACAAGTTTGCCTAACAATGACCACTAGGTTTTGCATGGCTAGTTTAGTAGGAAATGATTATGTTTACCACTAACATAATCAACACAATATTTGCCTAATCCTCCTTTAATTTCGGCATACATGGATAAAATGGACTCCATTTTATCTTTGTCAATTTGTCAATTTGTCATATGTCACATGTCACATGTCACATAAAATTGTTATGTATTTTTAACATATTAAAAATCAACGTATTAATAAAAATACGTCATATACAAAAACCGACTTAGTAATTCATAATTACTTATACCAAAATATTTTACAAATTATAAATCACAATAACTTGTATTTATAATAATTTATTCATTCAAATGCAATTGATTCCTTAAACAATAATTTCATCTAAGTAATGAAACAATTCGATTACTTAGACCGTATCTTATTTAATCAGATTATAATGAGATACGTAAATTTTACTTCCAAAATCGTCCGTCAATTTTTAAGAAATTTAATTGACCCGTATCGTCATACGATCAATTAAATGATCAATTAAGAGTGTTACCCTTTAGGTATGACCTAAGGGGATCAACTGGTCACCACCGTCTCACGACAGTAATGTCAAACTCTAGTCAGCCAATCATTACCGATATGTGTGGACCAGTTGACAGTAAAATATTACTTCCCAATTGTATTCTTTAAAATGAGACTTAAACATGTGATCATCATGATCAACAGTTGTGATCGCATTATTGTCGGAGGACACATATTCCAACAATCTCCCACTTGTCATCGACAAGTGTGCGTCACCAATTCTCTTGTCCTATTACTATCTCCCACTCAATGCAAGGTGTCTTTCAGGTCGTACTTGCAAGTGATCATATCGAGAGTGGTTTCCTCGATCTGGAGAATAACTGATTGACCGGATTTATCCACCATGGATACATTCCGAGCGTGGCCACGCATTTCCAGTTCATTACTCCTCGAGTGGCCCTGAGATATTGTTATAACCCTGACTAGGGGTGGACAATTCCTATCGCACTCATTCCCTTCGACTAGCCACAGCCATCATAACCCAAAATGTGCCCATTTGACCCCATTTACGAAGGTCGTAGTAACACAAATCAAAGTTAATCTGAAACTGTGCCATCTTAGGCGAATAGTCTTAAGTCAAAAGAATCGACTCATTAGAATACTATAGTAGCTCTCGCCACGACTAGGCCATATAAATTTGCCAGAACTCTATAAGCGGTCATAAGGCCCGACATAATGTTCCTAACAGTCTGCCTATGTGATCGATTAGTCATTCTCATATGACTCTATGGCACTTGAACTTGCCATCAATCGCATCACATTCTAGTCACTTCGAGACGTCACCTCATGTAAGTAACTATGGGCAAATACAATGCTAATCCGTGTTCACTTTAACGGGGTTCAATTGTCTCTACAACCCGTTTGGATATAACAAAGTATAAGGTGAGTTAATAACAACTCAAACGACAAATGTCGACATCACACTCGGGTGGTCAATACTATATTACAACCTTGTGATGCATATCGTAAGTGTGTAAACACTTGTTTGATTGCAATAGAAGTTTAACATGCCACGTGTCCATGAGTTCAAACTTCTTATAATCGGATTTTCCTTTACGTTCATGTTATCTTCTCATAGCATGAACCTTACCAAGTACAAATCTAGGTTCACAACCTCGGTTTCGGCTCTTTTCTTGAAAGAACTTCTTTGTCGATTATCACATAACAACGAATTTGTGGTGAATGATATAACTTGTACTGATCAAGTATTCTACCCACACACAATGCACTCGGTATATGTTTTGTAGAATCTTGCAACAATTGTCAAGATGATTAGCCTAGCACTTCTCACAAGTCCTAACATATTAGGAAAAATAATTTTGAGTAACTTCTTATTCAACTGAGTATCTTTCCAAACTTCCTATTTCTCCTTTTAGCTTGAAAAGCTTAGGATTTTCATAAATCCTTACATGTGTTCGAACTGCAATATGTGCAACCTCTTGACACACAACAGAGTCTTCTTGTCAAACACTGAAATCGCTTATCAAATTCTCCTCGTGAATTCATGACGTTTCTTGTATGGCTCGCCAAGGATTCATCATGCTTTTATGCATATGAATTATAGTTGGACATGGGCATGATTATTCTAATGGCGGAAACATTAGTAACTAATAATCATGAGATCAACCATTCTTAGGTTCAAGGAACGACCATGACTGCTAATGGCAATTCCGTTTTCATTTACATGAATAACCTACGTTTCTAGTTGATTTGATGTGTATGTCTCAATACTTATCCAACATCTCATGATGTGATTGGATTCATCATAGTCCATCTTCATCCAGAATTGAAAACTCAAATACTCCTTTGTGAAGGAAGGTATTAGCTCGTCATTCTTCAATGAGTGATGAGTTATAAACTTTTACAAGATGATTGCCCCCACTAAATCCCATGTCTTCACACGATAATTTCCAACTCCCACTCAATTCCACATGTTTTGAAATTGACTACTCAATCGAAGCATTTCAAGAATTGGAATATATATTGCATTGCTAAGTTATTAAGGTAAAACCATATATCTTCCCATCATATCCTTTCAAAATACCTATTTTGAAGTGGTCTCATCTTAACCTTATGGAAAGAGATTTTAATCTCTAACTTATTCATATCATAATGATATGTAGCAATGTCATTATTCAAATATAAATAATATCTAAAACACGTCCTTCGAAATACCCTTTTGGAAGGAGGTTTAACCATTTCATTTTCATAATGAGGTTAAGTAATGACATTAGCGTGGTTAAAACTTAGCGATTGATGATATCGGTATATCAATCCTTGCAACCTCTAGTCATAAATCTTGTTTATTTTCTAGGATGTTACTTTGATTCATTTAGGCTCTTAAGTAAATATCAAGGTTGAAACTATTGGTCAAAATTTATCATAAACTAGTCAAAATTCTCGTTAAGAGTTTACATTAGTCATTTTCTTCCAAAACTTTCGTTTGGTCTCCTCGTGTAGTTATCTTGAGAAAATATTCTTTTGATTATTTCACTTGGTCTCTTGAGATCATGTAGATTTATTCGAGACCAAGATCTCATCTATTGGGCATACTATATAAATAGATATACCTTTATTTAAATCATTCTCCCTTGCATAGATCTCATTTACACAAGTACACAAATATGTGTAGTGGTTTGTGTCCTCATTTTTCTCTCACTCTATCTTTAGAATAAATACACTAGAGATTCAAATATAGCATATGAGACACAAATAATGATTTTATAAGGAGAACTATCTCATGGTTTGACTAATTGTTTTAGATTTTGTAAGTGTACTTGGTTGATTGACATTCCTTTAAGAGAGTTCATAAACTCAATGACACTTTGTAAATGATCATACACAAGCCTTAAGCATGTGGACATATAATGAATCCCATCATTATAATTGTCTATTAGATCACTTTAAGTGAATAATCATATGTTTCTATGAGCAAGCATGTAAAGACGAATTTTAGAACAAGGATAAAACGATAAAACGGGTGACTTGGGTTGCAAACCAAGCCACCATTATCCAAAATACAACCAATTATCCAAAATACATTTCCATGTCGAACACGGAAATTAAAAGGTTCTAAAATCCAAAACATAATTAAAATAAGACAATAAAAAGCGAAGCTCCATGAAAGCTATTTCTAGCTTCTTGATGGTATCTCAAGCTTGCTTTTCTTTTCCCTTGTCTTTGCTTGGTGGAGGCCCTATTTACAATAAAAAGGGAGATACATTATCACAACTTTGTATCACAATACCATAGTTGAAATAGAAACATAAAAGAAAGGATAGTCATTTACCTACTGGAGTAATCTTTCCAGCCTTAATATCACCAAGGTATTTGGAACAATTTCTTTTCCAATGTCCAACACCATTACAATAATGGCATTTATCAAGAGGACCCTTCTTGATTTTTAAAGTGCTAGCTTCATAAGTCTTAGCTTTGGTGAAAGTGGGAGCTTGTTTCTTACCCTTCCTCCCATTCTTCTTGAACTTCCCCTTGCTTTTGGTGCTAATGTTAAGCACATCCTTGGGTGGGTTCACATTTAACCCCATGTCCCTTTGAGCTTGCACAAGTAACTTGTGCAATTCTTCAAGAGACACATCCTTGTCTTGCATGTTAAAATTCACCCGGAATTGAACATATGCCTTGACTTTGGATAAGGAGTGTAGAATCTTATCTACAATGAGTTCTTTGGGGATTTCAACCTTTTGAATTTTCAAGGTCTCGACTAGCTCCATTAATTTGAGCACATGAGGGCTAACCTTTTGGCCCTCTTTGAAGTCGAGATCAAAGAATGCCGCGGCCGCCTCATATTGGACTATCCACGGAGTTTGTGAAAACATTGTCACAAGCTTGGAGTAAATCTCATTTGCGGTGCCCATCTTAAAGGCTCTCCTTTGGAGATCCGCCTCCATCGCAAAGATCAACACATTTTTCATTGCGGCGGACTCCTTATGGTAAGCCTCATATGCTTCCCTTGTGGCGGCGGTCGACCTAGTATTAGGTTTGGGTGGAGAGGCCTCGGTAAGGTAACGAAGCTTGTCGTTACCTTGGGCGGCTAGTTTGAGTTGGGCATCCCAATCGGAGAAATTTGACCCATTCTTTTCAAGTTTACATCGATCCATAAAGGATCGGAGCCATGAAGTATTAGTGAGAGGCATGGCGTTGGGTTTGGATTTGCCATTTGTTATGAGAAATAAGATCGGTCTACAAAACAAAATATAGAAGGAATAAAAGATATGTCGTTTTGATAATAATAATACTCGTAAAAAAAATTTTAAACAAGTTTTATTGCATTTTTCTAGTGACCTCTACCCAACTAGATAAATGATTCCAAGACCCAAATTCATATTAACTTAGGGCACGGTGTGCCGAAATACCCTTTGTTAACATAACTCGGTGGACTAACCTTTTAATCGATTCTACTTTTAGAACTCTTGGTCGATAAAATTTACATTAATATTTATCTCTAGCCCGAAACACATCCGAAAATCGTCGTGAATACTTTCGTTGAGTACAACCCAAATTTCGAATAAATGTGTCCATAATCCAAACCCATATCAACTTAGGGCACGGTGTGCCGAAATACCCCTCATTAATATGAATTCGGTGGATAGACATTTATCACCCACGTCCCCTACGTAACAAGGTTTGTACCCCGGTAGGGCCGAGTGCACTCCCTCGCGAAATAGGTTTTCATGGTTTCTACTATTTGGTAAGGCTATGTCTCAATTGATTGTTTTAGCGAGAGGTCATGTCAGTTTATTATCTATCAAGTTTTAAGTGAACTAAAGCGGTGAACTACGATAATTCTAATTGACACGGTCGATATACTCGATTAAATGATAATGCATGTTTTAGTTCTGGCGATTTAGCGATGCATGCAACATATAAATAAAATGCAAAACATAAAAATAAATCCTAGTATGGCCTTCCTAAAATAGAAAATCTAATTAACTATTACATATTCGGAAACCAACTCCATTGGTCCCTTGAACTTCGGTTGTGACACGCATCTCGAGGTAACACCGTCTTTATGTATCGCCATCTTATGTGACACCGTCTTCAAGGAACTCCAGAATAAATAAATTACATAACAAATTACATAATTTCCTATTATACATTTGTAATTAAAAATAAAATAAATCTATTAAATTACAAAACGGTGATACGAGATCACAATAAATTACAACCGAATCGATATTCCCATACATTTCGGGTAATACCAATTAAAAAACTAAGGCCATACTAAGTAAAATTACATAATTCAAAAATTACATAAAATAAAATTCTGACAATCATAAAAAAAAATGCAGCATTATAATATGTATGAACATGCCCAATTTTAAGCTAAATCGCCTTTAAGGAGCCAATATCGTATATTATACGATTTTTACGGATTTGCGTGATTCAACGTTTTATAATCACAAAAATTACATAAATTCATATTTATGCACAAGTTAATAACCCTAACCTCTTAGGACTCAAAATTAGTCTTCACTAATTACTTGACTATAATTAACTCATATTTCTTAAAATTGTTCATTAATGGACTTAAAATTATAATAAAATGCTATAAACTTCAAATAAATCACAAAAATTCCAAATAAATTCAAAATTCAAAATTTAAACTTATGAACATTCTGGAAAAATACCATGACACTCATAATGTTCAAAAAACTTAGGTTAAAATTTCGTAAAATTATCGGAAAAACTATGTTACGGTTTATCGGATTTATCAATAAAAATCATAAAAACATGAGAAAAATTATATTCATCAACTTTTCAATTTTAGATTTCAAAAAGATAATAAAATGCAATATGTGACGTTTTTCCTTAGTCATGGAGTATGTTTTAGCAATTATTTACTAATTAAGTCACTATTTATGCTATTTTTCATCAAAAATCCTTAAATCATGCATAAAGACTTCAATATAGCCTATTATTTTACACACATCTTGTAAAATTGCATGTGACAACATACTAAATTTCTATGACCATATTCGAAATTTATCTCATATTAACCTATTTTTCATCTAAATCCGATTTTAAAAATGAAAAATCCATTTTTCGAGCATAAGAACTCCAAAAATTATGAAAATTTACAGGTCATCTAAAAATAATACATTTGATAACATATCCAAAAATCACTGGAAAATTCGAAGTTTAGCTAATTTTAGTCCGAAAATGACATTTTAATCATAAAATCACATTTTTAATGCCATTACATTATAAGGTGAACAATAAAAATCCATAAAATAACCAAAATATCCTAAAAATATTTTAGGACCAGAAACTTAACATGCATAAAATTATTTCGTGATATTTCATAATAACACAAATTTACAAGTTTTATATGTTAATCGTATAACTCGGAAAAACTATAACCGATTTGCATGCAAACAACCAAGGCTCTTGATACCGCTTGTTAGAAAAAAAAAATCTCTATACTCAACATATTCATATTATGTAGTGATTTTAATTTAGTCATAAAATTAAATGGTGATCTTATACATGCAAACAAAAATGTAATTAAAGAAGAAATCATCATCTTACATTGCTTTTTCGGATCTTAAGGGCACAACAGAGTTCTCCTACTCTCTTGTTCTTGAGCTCTCCTTAATGGATGAACTAGGATTCAAGAAGAGAATCCCTCCCAAAAGTATTATACCCAAGATAACAACCTTAATAAAATTAATATTATTATTACTAGAATAATACTAATTTTGCATAAAAATTGACCCAAAAAGTATTATTTTGTCTCTCTAAATTTCGGTTGAGAGGAGGAAGAAAAAGGAAGCTTTTTATCTCTCTAAAAATCTTATTTTTGATGGATGAATGAATGAATATCACACTAATGTATTTTGTAGTGTATATTAGGTAAAATAAGAAGAAAAAACCAAAGTGTTTTTCTTCTCAAAAACTGGATGGAAGAGGGGAAGAAGAGGGAGCCAATGCATGCACAAGTTTGTCTTCACAATGACCACTAGGTTTTGCATGGCTAGTTTAGTAGGAAATGATTATGTTTACCACTAACATAATCAACACAATATTTGCCTAATCCTCCCTTAATTTCGGCATACATGGATAAAATGGACTCCATTTTATCTTTGTCAATTTGTCAATTTGTCATATGTCACATGTCACATGTCACATAAAATTGTTATGTATTTTTAACATATTAAAAATCAACGTATTAATAAAAATACGCCATATACAAAAACCGACTTAGTAATTCATAATTACTTGTACCAAAATATTTTACAAATTATAAATCACAATAATTTGTATTTATAATAATTTATTCATTAATGCAATTGTTTCCTTAAACAATAATTTCAACTAAGTAATGAAACAATTCGATTACTTAGACCGTATCTTATTTAATCAGATTATAATGAGATACGTAAATTTTACTTCCAAAATCGTCCGTCAATTTTTAAGAAATTTAATTGACCCGTATCGTCATACGATCAATTAAATGATCAATTAAGAGTGTTACCCTTTAGGTATGACCTAAGGGGATCAACTGGTCACCACCGTCTCACGACAAGAATGTCAAACTCTAGTCGACCAATCATTACCGATATGTGTGGACCAGTTGACAGTAAAATATTACTTCCCAATTGTATTCTTTAAAATGAGACTTAAACATGTGATCATCATGATCAACAGTTGTGATCGCATTATTGTCGGAGGACACATATTCCAACAAAGGTAACATCTTGACTGTGGAGCGTCATAGATGCCTTGCTAGACCTGTGACTGGGGAGGAAGTCAGACAAGTAATTTTTTCCACTCTTAGCAACAAGTCTCCTGGACCTGATGGGTTTAACTCACAATTCTTTAAAGATACATGGGGGGGTTATTGGAGCTGATGTGGTAGCTGCTGTTCAGGACTTCTTCTCCTCTGGCAAGCTGCTTAAGCAGATAAATAACACCACCCTTACTCTTATTCCAAAGGTTGATATGCCTAAGAATGTTAATCAGTTTATACCTATAGCTTGTTGCACACAATTTACAAATGTATTGCAAAGATTCTATGCAACAGACTTAGTGAGGTGTTGCCTGCAATTATCAGTCCTACCCAGAGTGCATTCATTAAAGATCGAGATATTGTTGAAAATATCTTGATTTGTCAAGATATCACTAAGCTCTATAACAGGAAGCACTGCTCTCCCAGAGTGATTATGAAATTGGATTTGCAAAAGGCATATGACTCTATTGAATGGAGTTTCTTGGAGGATATGCTTAAAGCTCTAAACTTTCCTACTCATTTTCTCAATATGCTGATGGAGTGTGTGACTACCCCTCACTTTTCTTTATCCCTCAATGGTGAACAGTTTAGGTACTTCAAAGGGAGAAGGGGGTTAAGATAAGGGGATCCCCTTTCCCCTTTGTTGTTCACTGTTTGCATGGAGTATCTCACTAGGGTCTTAAATAGAGTCAAGGATATCCCTGGTTTTAAGCATCGCCCTTTATGCAGAAAGATCAATTTCACCCACCTATGTTTTGCAGATGACTTACTGGTTTTCTGCAGAGGTGACTGGGATTCTATGACTGTGATTATGAGTGCTTTAAATACCTTCTCTGCTGCATCAGGTCTCCAAATGAATAAACACAAGTCTAACATCTATGGGAATGGTTTGCCTAGGGAGTTACTAGAGAAGTTTGCTCAGTTGAGTGGGTTGAAAATTGGTAAGCTTCCTTTTAAATATCTAGGAGTACCTATAGCAGCAAAAAAAACTCTTTGTACTGGACTGTAACATCTTAGTGGAACGAATTGTTGATAGAATCAGAGCTCTGGGGGCTAAAAAGCTCTCTTATGTTGGTAGGTTGGTGTTGATTAAGAGTGTTCTTAGCACGTTACATAGCCACTTGGCACGGATTTACATTATTCCTACCTGCATTATGGCAAAGATTGAGAGCACTTGTAAGAGCTTTTTGTGGAAAGGTGAAACCTCTACTGAGTCCCCTGCACTTGTTGCCTGGGATAAGGTTTGTTTACCAAAAAACAAACGAGGTTTAGGGGTATGTGACTTGAAGAGATGGAATATTGCAGCTGACACGTCTGTCGTGTACCTGTCAAAAATAAACTAACTAAACTAACTATATAGCTAGGGAAGTCAGGTCGATCTCCACAGGGTGGCAAGATATCTGTAGAAGTCCGTCTATTTAGTAACAAATGGGGGGGTTGTTTGAATTGTTTTCTAAACTATGAAGTTGAAAGGAAGAGAAATAGAGGTAAGAGCAGTAAAAGCAAGAAATAAGGATAAAACTATCAGATAGAGAGGGATATGTCAGGATTTCGGTTCACTACTAATCCGTTGACTCACCGTAAATGACTCGATTTAATTAATGTAAGACGGATGTTGAAAGGTCCTTTCGGTCCACTTTCTATCCTAAAATACCACTAACTTAACTTTCATTCTCGTCAGGGTAGTCTACTGTTCATAGCAGGCCTATTTAGTCCAATCTTTCGATCTAGGATTAATTTTAGCCAGATTAAAGGATAACTCATAAGCGTGCACTCAACTAAGTCGATAAATACAGTTAAATTGCTATGGTGACAGAATCTCATAATTAATTCATCTAATTCATTTACTACATCGTCACATTCCTACCGCAGATCCCCTAATCCCAACATGAAGGGGTTTAGCTACTCATGTCGCTAATTAAACTAACAATGAGATAAATTTCCAAAGAAATAAACATTATGAAATAGCAAACAAATTGCATAAAGAGTAAATTAGGGCAGAGAAATAAATGTAACGAAACGAAGAATTAAAGCAACAAAAGATTAATTATTATTAAGAGAAGAGAAAGGAATTACAATCAAGCGAATCCGGCGTAAAGAACAATCGAATCCGAGCAATAATAACCCCAAAGGTAAAGTTACAGTGACGAAGAATGTTTAACGCAGTAAAGTTGATAAAAGCTAAGTAGTGAGTAAAACCTCCTGCTACTGACCTAACTCAAGCTTGCTTAAATAGAAAAAAATTAAGTTTAACGAAATAAAACATAACACGGGCTAAATAAAAGCCCATAACAGCGAAACCACTCGATCGAGTGGAATGAAACCACTCGATCGAGCAAACACCTCAGCAAATCTACTCGATCGAGTAGAAAGTTACTCGATCGAGTAACTCGTCTTTCTGCAGCTTAAGGATCGAGTAGAATTCTACTCGATCGACCATCCTGGGACGTAGAAACCACTCGATCGAGTGGTAAAACTGCTCGATCGATTCCTTTATCTTCATTTCAGCTCAAGTCCGTCACCGACTGCCTGGTAATGCATGCCTTGACGCTTCCAAACGTAGTATCTCACTCTGGAAAAATCCCGTCTCCTCTAAATGCATGCAAAAAGGACGAAAAAGAGTACGATTCCACTACTTTCGCGTTCATTTCTACAAAATGGACAAAACGAACCAAAGTAGCCAATTCGGGGCAAAATACTATAAAAACAGTATAAAAAAGCATAGAAATACGTGTTGAAATAGGCTAAAAAGACTATATAAAAAGCACGTATCAAATCTCCCCAAACCGAACCTTTACTCGTCCTCGAGTAAACTAAAATGCAACTAATTGAACGGAAATGATAACTCAGAGCTAGCTTAACTTGTCTACTTGAACCAATTTAATGCAATAAAAACTAACAGTTAAAGCTAAGCAGTCAATACGCAAACGAATTATAAGCTGTTCAGAAATATAGCCAACTTATCGACCTTGCAAGACCAACAAAATCGGACTCTCTCGTGGTCACTCTTCTCTCATGAAGCAAAGGGTGAATGTTATATGTAAAAGAGAGAAGAAAAGACAGTCACTCACCTAACTTCGACCTACATAGCATGCATGCAACAAAAATGAAAGACAATTCAAGTACTAATGCAAAAATAAACGTGAATTTTTTTTTTTTGAATTTTTGAAATTTTTCTAATTTTTTTGGATTTTTGATTCTTTGATGAAATAAACAATAATGCAAAGCTGAAAAATAAACGTGAATGCAGAAACAAATGCAAATGCAGACTCAAAAGGATGCAATACCCTCCCCAAACCAAAACGGACAACGCCCTCGTTGTCCTCCAGCATACACCAGCAGATATATACAGGGGAACGGGAATATACAACCTATAAATAAAAGCAATAAATAAAAAGGAGACAAAAATAAAAGAGTAAGAAATACATACGAAATACGAACTTCCCCAAACCAGCCAGAAAACTGGGGAAGTTAGTAGACCAGTAGCTACTCGTCGTCGTCGTCACCGTCGCTGTCACGGATGTCCTCCACCCTGAACTCCAGATCTCTCTCCTCCTCTGCTCCTCAGTGCGAGCTCTCTCCACTGCCACCTCAGGGTCCTCGTCCTCCTCCTCGTCAGCAGACTCCGGGTACCCCTCAGCTGGGTACCGGAAGAAGGAAGGGTGTGGCCAACCCTCTGGGATCGGACGGTGTCGCCGCAAGTGGTACTCGTACAGAGGGTGTAAGACAAGAGCCAAATCCCTCTCCATATGAGCCTGACGCTTTGAAACCTCAAGCAACAAACCGTAAACGGCGCCTCTTTGGTCCAGGACCGCGGGCGCCACAAAGGGAGGAGGTGGTATGAAAGTAGCCGGTAGGTCCGGCTGAGTCTGTGTCTGGTCAGTGGGAGTGGGAGTAGGAGTGGTAGTGGGAGTAGGGGTCGGGATGGGAGTAGCCGTGGAAGGCTGAGCACTCCCTGAAGGTGTGGACCTCTCTCTAGTCTCAAGGCGCCGCTTCTTGGCGGCGGGTGCAGCAGGAGGTGGTCGAGGTCGAAGTGGAAGGTGAAGTTCAGGCATTGGTGGCAGACGGGCGCCACTAGCAACAGTGGGCAAGGGCTCTAGACGGGGGAGAGTGTCACAAGGTAAGTCAATAGACAAGGAGCCGTCTATCTTCCATGTCTGGTAGTCTGGGGTCAGCCAATGCTGAGAAAGCATGGCGTCCAGACTCAGTAGCCTCTCTCCCTCGAGGTACTGCAGGTCACGAGGCCAAACGGGGAAAAGGTCACGGGCAAGAATGGTGGCTATGCCACCGCAGGCAATGGTTCCCGTCTCCTTCTTCCCCTGGATTTGAAGGTACTGGGCGGTCAAGTAAGCTATGTTGAGGGTAAAAGGACCCTCACAACGATGTTCGAGTAACCGCCTGGGATGGAGAGCTCGGTGTTTGTGATGTTGTTCGGCTCCTTTCGGCCGAAGATAGTGCTCCCCATCAGTCTAAGGAAACAACGGACAGGGGGAAGGTGGACCTGTTGGAGCTTTCGCTCCCTAAAAGTAGTCTGGGCCAGGGTCCTCTAAAGCTGACGGAAGACCCTCCTAGGGGCTGCAGTCGCGCCCGTGGAGGTAAGGCCAAGTAACCTACCAAACTCCCCTAAGGTCATCGGAAAAGTCCGGTTAAACAACCAGAAGGACACGGAAGAACTAGTGGGGTCAGCATCGTGTGCCCCTGAGGAGAAGGTAAAGGAGCTGAGAAACTCAAGGCTCGGCTCTAAAAAGGTACGACCGCTCATAGTGATGAGTCCGGCCATCCCCGTTCCTCGTAGTAAGTCACAAACCGACTCGTAAATACCGAGTCTCACAAGTGCCGATTTCTCTAGAAATCGGGAAGGTATAAACACACAGCGCAACAGGTTATAAAATTTATTACGAAGTTAAGCGTTAAAAAAAATTACCTGCGGGTAGTCTGGGTGAGGGTCGAGGGAAGCGTCCCCTCGAACCGTGACCGTGCCAGAAGTAGAAGGAACAACAGCTGTAGAAGTGCTAGGAGCGGAAGTAGAGGTAAAAGGAGCTGGCGTAGCTCGAGACTGTCTACGACCTCGGCCTCTGGAACTCAAAGCAGAAGCCCGTGCAGTGATGGTGTGAGGTACCAGGGCTACTCTAAAGGCAGCTGCGACTGCTGGCGAGTGCACCACAGACGTGAAAACAATGGCTGGTGTAGAAGGAGTGGCTGTTGTGGCCACCACTGAAGAGAGACTAGCAGCAGTGCTAGCAATGGTGGTGACCGTAGAGGAAGTGGAAGCCTGAACTGAGCTAGCAGCAGAGCTAGCTGGAGCAAAAACTGTACCTGCAGCTGAAACTAGGAACACTGGGGCTGCGGTACTCACTAAAGTGGAGACAGTGGCAACAGCAGGGGCCACTGTCTCACTCAAGGACGGGCTAGAAGCGGTACTGGTAGAAGGCAAAGTACTAGACTCCATCCTGTAATAAGGGACAAGGGACTGATAAGATAAGCAACTAACAAAGGGCGAAACAAAGATGAAAAACCAAAGAAAACAAAGATGCGAATCCCCTACCAGTCGAAAATTTCGACTTCAGCCCCTAAAATTCCCAACATTCCTCTAAACTTTCGAATTACAGCATGTAAATGGTGATAGGGAACGGGATAGCAGGTAGTGACAGCAGCAATTAACAACAACTGAGATTAATTCAGTCATGAACGCATATAACCCGTCTGACAGTCGAAAAATTGGACTAAAACAACCCTAATCGCGAAAATCTCGCGCAAAATTCGAATTGATCATGCAACAACAACGAGGAATGCGGGTATATCATCAAGTAAGACAATTAAGGGCAACTAAAGACAGTTAAAGTCGAAAATTCGACCAACAATGGATTTTCGAACCCTAATTTCAATTTTACCTCATGAAATTCAAAATAATCGAAATTAAAATGCAAAGAGGGTGTAGAAATCACTTACTTGATGGGAATGAACCTACAATATGCAATTAATCTTCAAAGAACAAGCAAAACAAGCGATTTTTGAATCTCAAAACCGCAAACCCTAACCCGCGTTAAAAACCGTGAAAAAGAGCACAAATTAAAGGGAAATTAGGGGGCTTTGAAAGATTAATAAGCAGGCAACAGATTGTAGGTGGCGGATTTGGAGATTGGGCAAGAAAATATGGGGATTTGGGGGAGTGTTTGATCGCAAATAGGGGTTAGACGAAACAATTAGGTGAAAAATGAATTAGAAATCAAAGGAATCGAGTTTAAGAAACAACTCCCTGCGTCCCTTTGCAAATCCACTCGATCGAGTGGTTTTAAACTACTCGATCGAGGACTTTTGATGATCCAGTTACTCGATCGAGAAGTCCCCTTTATTTCTTTACTCGGTCGACTGGAAAAAGCATTCGGTCGACCAATTTTTCACTCGATCGAGTACAAAAAGTACTCGATCGAGCTCTTTTCTCACGTAAGCTCTTGAATTTCGTCAATTCTGTAGGCACGGAAAATTTATTAATGTGCCAAGTAAATAAAATAAATTAATTATTTTGAGTTACTACCAAATTTTAACTTAATTTAATTATTTTGTCCCGATTAAATGAAATATGGGTCGATTCGGATTACAGTGGAGTTATTCGGATCATTAAACTCAGAAAGAATCAAATTTGGGCCAAGTTTCTAATAAACCCACAAATGGGCCTGTGACCATCAAAGTCCAACAAGGGGATTTGAAACTCTATAAATAGAGCTCTCCTCATTCATTCAAAGGGTTGAAAATTCATAATTGCAAAGGAGCTAGAGAGAACAAGGTACAAAATTCCTACAAATCCTCTCCGTCAAAATCATTGCAAGCAGTCACAAGCACATCAAATCGTGCCGCCTGCGCTGAAGATTCAATCACAAATTCAAAACTTCAAGAGAGATTCAAGTCATCGCGACCCTCTCAAGAAATCAAATCTACATCGCGTGTAGAGCAATTAAATTTGTCTACACGCGCACCCCTCACGTGTACCCCGTACACGTACCCCTTACGGCATATTAGAATCAGAGGATACATTAGAGATTGTACACGTACTTTTGATATTTATTAATAAAATATAATTGTTTCCTTGTTTTGTATTTCAGTTATTGCAATACAAATTTGCTGTTACAAATTTTGGTGAACCCGACGTGAAAATCTCTACCTCTCATCTCTACTGTTGTTTTATTCAAGTCTACCAAAACAAGAAGATGTCTACTAAACAAAGCATCTCCTCCAGTCCATCCAAGAAGACCTACGCAGATATCTTGCAGGGTACCCCCATTGCTTTGCTACCTCCCCTACTACGCAGTCAGTTGGCATCTCCACAAGAGGAATGGCGAAGAAGGCTGCTGTCAATGCTGCTGCTTCCAGTCTACGCTCTGCACATGTCCCAACTAGGCCGCGCAAGTTCTCTGTCGCCTCTATAGCTGCTGCCGCTACAGCACTCTTGGCTGCCTCATCTCCTTCACGCGAGGAGGGTAGAAGTGTTAAGGCTGACAAAAAGGCTTCCCCCTGCAAATCCAAGGCGTTGCCAAATAAGAAAGAAACATCAACGCCTAGCGTCGCTTCAGTCATGGTGATAAGTGACGATACTCTTGAGGATCGAATGTAGAAAATGAATGATCTCCTTGAAAAGATGATGAAGGAGAATGAAGAAAAGAACAAGAAAATTGATGAGCTCCAAAAAGAGGTGGTGGCACTCCGTGACAGGAAGGCCGAGAGCGAGCATGGTGACACCGATAGGGATGTTGATAGTGATAGAGAAGTTGGCGAGGATGGGGAAAAGCCAAAGAATGAGATCAGCAACTTCACTGAAGAGAAGCTGCAGGAGTTAATAGCCAAGACGATCAAGTGTCAGTTGGATGATAGCTCGACAAATAGTGGATGCTACATCAAGCCTTACACTAAGAGGATTGACAGTCTGTGCATGCCATCTGGCTATCAACCTCCAAAATTTCAACAGTTCGACGAGAAGGGGAACCCAAAGCAACACATCGCCCACTTCGTCGAGACATGCAACAATGCTGGAACAGAAGGTGATCGTTTGGTGAAGCAGTTCGTTCGTTCGTTCGCTCAAAGGGATCGCGTTCGACGGTACACGATCCGGACTCGAGTCAATTGACACCGGGTCACACGGAAGATGAATTCCTCAACAGATTATACGATACCAGGCGTGGTCGTCATCGCATGAGCGAATTGACAAAGACAACTCAATGGCAAGATGAGCCATGCGTCGATTACATCAACAGTGGCGTGCGGCGAGCTGGAATGCAAGGATCGCTTAAGTGAAGCGTCAGCAGTTGAAATGTGCGTCAATGGAATGAAATGGGGCATTCTTTACATCCTGAAAGGGATCATGCCAAAGAGCTTCCAAGACCTGGCTACCCGTGCCCATGACATGGAGATCACAATCAAAGAACATGGTAGTGCTCGACGAAGTTCATCTAAGGTGCCAAGTGAAAAGAAGGAGTTCAAGAAAACTGATAAGAACTCCAAATCGTCGACAAAGGAAACAATGGTCGTCGAAACCAAAGAAAGATGCACTGTCAAAATCTCGTCAAAGCCTAAGTATGAAAAGAAGAAAGAGTCATTCTCTTACAACTACCAACGAGACAAGCCTACATTGAAAGAGTTGCAGGCTAAGAAATATCCATTCCCAGATTCTGACTTGTCTGGAATGCTTGATGACCTCTTGGAAAAGAAGGTTATACAATTGCCAGAGTCCAAGCGCCCTGAGCAAGCAAACAAGACAAACGATCCCAATTACTGTCGTTATCATAGGCTGGTGAGTCATCCTATTGAAAAGTGTATAATACTCAAGGAGAAGATCATGCAGCTCTCCAAGGAAGGGAAGATCATTCTTGACTTGGAGGACACAGTAACCACAAATCAAACTACTGTAATCCTGGAGCAACCTGACGAGCCAATTTGTGGACAAGGCCCTCGGGAACTGCGTCCGCGGGATCCACACTAGGCATAATCGACTCGAGGTTCTTTCGAATCGAATTAAGACATATTAGAGTCGCCACCAAGTTTTTTGGGAACTTGGAACCGTTCAAGTCAACTTTACACCTTTCATCGAAAAGCATAAAGCCAATCGACTACGAGTGATTAAAGATAAAGACTTGTACCCTATATCACTCGATTTGAATGACTCTCGTAATCCAATGGTATTTAGACGGATCCACAAACCATAGATCTTGAGTAAGGGGTGAGGGTACGTGTTAGGAAGCCCATAAGGACACCTAACCCCGCCCGTCGATAACGGCCTCTACTAAGTCAAGTATCGGATTTCAAACAAGGTCATAGCTACTACGATATATGATATGCAAACATCGTTTTAAAACCCTAACATGTGACAACAATTTCTATGTCGTTTAATGCATGAATACTAACTTTGTCAAAGTTGTTTTAGCATGTTGGTTGATTTGAAATAAAAGATGTGCAAACACGGCTTAGGAGGAATGGGGGAGCCATTGGGATCTATCCTATTACAACCCAGGCATTTCATGCCGACACAACGAGAAATAAATTACAACTCAATCTAATTACAACAACTATCGTAATTACTTTGACTCAGATTACAATACAAACTAACAAAATACAACTTAAACTATTAAGTCTTAATAAACGAAACAAATGTAAACAAAAAAAGCTAAAGCTAAGTTAGACTAATTAAAGATGTTAGCCGAATTATTAGTTAATAAACAAATTAGATTAGAATTAAACTAATTAAATTAAAATAAATAAGTACAAAGGCTTGAAATAAATTAGGTACAACTTATTAATTAAATTGAACCTAACTTATTAAAATTATTCACCAATCCATATTTATTAAAATAGGATTAGTAAACAATTAAAGAAACAAAAGAAGAAAAGAAACTAAAACTGGCAGACCCGTGCAGTGCACGGATCAGAAGTCAGACAGACCCGTGCAAGGCACGGTTTTTGGAGAAAAGCAAAGTTAATTATGTTTTAATTACGAAATCAGTAAAATAAATTACGAAAAAATTCATTAAATTAAATTTACAGATTTTGAACCATAAAAGATAATTAAAACGACTTTTAAAAAATTAGAAATAAATAAAACAAATTAAAGGTTAATTAATTACAAATTGAATTAAATAAATACGAACTAGGTTAGGTACAATTCTAAATCGTCAACGAGTGCAAATGGAAAGGTGTTAAGCACGCACTTCCATGCTAGCGAGAAAATTAGTGAAAGGGAAGATGAATTCAATTAAGTTACAGAATTGTTAATCGGTTTTTAAAGCTATGTCGATGTACCCTAATGTGTCTAATTAGGTTATCAAATTGATCTAATGTCATCTAAATACGTCATAGGTTAACAATCAGAAGTTAAACTAACATACAACGGGTCCTAGGGTATGTCGATTTGGCCGAAACAATAAGGGGGTCAAAAGCGAAGAGCGAAGTTAGACAATCGTTTTATTTATGCCCTACCCTGAACACGAGGATATGTAAATGAGACGGGGGTGTACGACCGACTGATGTAGCGGTTTCTTTTCCCATCTCAAGTCAACGCGGGTGTTCATGGTGGTACTTTAACTCATACTCGGACTAACTAGTTTCATAGTTAATTAAAACAAACGATAAACAAAACGAAAACAAACAAAAATAAGACAATAAAAAAACAAGCATAAAACAAAAGAAATAAAAGGGAAAAGAGGAGGATTTGATGCACCCTCAACCTACATGTATCGTTGACACCGTCTTGGGTCGTAATCGATGGTAGATTTTATCTCGAGAGGCCGTCGTCGACGAAGAATAAAGCAAACACGCGTTTTGGAAACTTTCTGGACAGCGATTTTCAAACGATGATATCTCCCTCGTTTCACGACGAAAATTCGATTTAAAAGATGTTTTGGAAACTAGAAAGAGAGGAGAACAGGGATATTAAAGCAACCCCTGCTCGTTTTGGGTTATTAAGACGAAAAACGAGCACAAACAGAACTGGACAGACAAGAAGAAACCGCGAAAACAGAGTGTTATTTCACTCTGTTTTTCGAGGGATTTCGTGTACTCTCAAGGGCAATTTGGCTCGTAATTCTTTGTCTAATGTGTAGATGGATGTTATGTGGTTAATTAGGAACAAGAAACTCGAGTTTTTATGGAGGTTTGATGGAGGAACGAACTGCTTTTCGAGGAGGACACACAAACAGTTTCAGTTTGTGTGTCGGTTTTGTTTAGGGTTTTTGGGAGGCAATTAGGGTTTGTTTCTGAGGTTTAAAGCTTGTGGGTGATGGTAGGATGTATGGAGAACTTAGAGGAATGAATGTATGGTGAAGGGTGGGTATTTATAAGGAGTTAAAATAGGGTAAAAGAGGGGGAGAGGCAGTCGGGCCTGTTGAGCATAGCTGCTGTCCAGCAGCTTTTGGGGGGTTTTCTAGGGTTCGTTTGGGGGTTTTTCTTGGTGATTAAGGTAAGTTAATATGGGTAGGATATTAGGGTATGGGTTAGGGTTAATGGGCACGGGTTTTGGTGGTGTTTGGAGCGGGTTTTGGGCTCGGGATTCATCACGCAAAAAGCAGGGGGGTAGGTGTTTGTATGCGGGGCTGTTGGGGGTGGTTTGGGATGGGATTTGGGCCGTGGTTAAGGGGGTTCGAACTGGGTTGGATGGGTAGAGGCTTAGGTTGGTTAGTGTACTCGAGATTCGTGCCAATTCGTAAAGAAAACGGGCTCAAAAACCGAGCTAAAATCGAGCTCAAAAACACATGTTCAAAACGAGTTCTTTTCGATTTTCAAATCGATTTTTCAAATCAATTAACACATTAAAATAAATGATTTTTCAAACCAAATATACTCATAAAATGATTTATCAAATCAAATATTTATTTTATTTTCAATAAAATAAACTTGGGAAAATAAATTCAAAATAAAATAATAATAAAATGAATTCACTTAAAAAAACATTTAATTTAAATATCATTTAAATTAACAAAATACTCCGTCGACAACGCTCGTTCTACATCGCAAAACGAACCCAAATAATGACAAATGACAACTAAAGAATACATGTGTCCTATCATCATCGGGTGTTTGTCGGGTTCTCTATAAATTCCAATATCGACGGATACGGGTATCTACAGAGCCCCCACTTTGACTGAGGCTTGGACAAGGCGAAAGTCAAAGTATACCCCAGGTCCCTCTCGACCTGAGGATTCTGCGGGTCGTTTATAGTCCATTAGACTTGCGTATATAAGCTCGCCAGCCATAAGAAGAGATCATACCTGAAACTTCGTTGGGGATTGACTCTTGCTTCTGTTGTGTCAAATTATCATCGTTGGTCGTCGACCCATAAAATGCATATATGGTGGATTGAGCCTTATCCTTAGGCGCCTACGTATCCGTTTCTGACGGAATCAAACCCGCGTCGTAGTTCGGCAACTGCTGACACATGCCCAAAGTTTATCATCGGCTGGCACTTGTCCGAAATTCATCATCTGCTGACATTTGCCCAAAATTTATCATCCGCTGGCAGGTGTCCAAATGGGACGGGACTTTCCGAGGAGGTTGCCGCCGCTTTCATCATTTGCTTTCAGCTAAGGAATTCCTCCATTTCATACTCTTGTATTGAATTGAATTCTTGGTGGATGTCATCCTTTACATCTTGATAATGGTCTCTGAAGCCAACGGCTTCAGAGCCCTCAGTTTGCAATGGCTCTAAAGTCGAAGACTTTAGAGCCCCCAGTTGAAGCATATCCCGCTATATTTGGAACATAGAAAAAGTACTAGCAATAATCATCACATAAGATTGAATTTTAAAAGCCAATTTGGATCATCGACCTTGGAATTGGATCATTTGAAAGATTGGGTCATCGACCCGAAAATTGAATTTGAAAATTTTGAATAGTTGGGTCATCGACCCGAATTTTGAATTTATCATCACTTAGAAATGTTGGGCCATCGACCCGAGGTTTGAAGTTGAAGTGTTGGAATGCTGGGTCGTCGACCTGAAATTGAATTTGAAAGACTGGGTCATCGACCCGAAATTTGAACATGTTGAAAATTTTGAATAATTGGGCCATCGACCCAAAAGGATTCTAATACTTGGATCATCTATCCACAATTCGCAAAAAGTATTTTGAAATTTTGAAATTTTGAAATTTTTGAAATCGAACCTTGACGGGTGAGCATGAAATACGACACAGACACTCTGTATGACTCGTAAACAACGTGGGCGTAGCCCGCTACCGTAAAACAAACAAGGAAAATAAAACCGTAAGTGTGCACGGGTTGTAATTCAAATATTGACTTGTTGGGGGTAGAAATGTAAATTGGCCGTTCCGGCGCCAAAGATGGCAAATGGAAATCACAAGGTCGTCGACTTGGGAAGGAGATATCGTATGGCATGGGCGTGCTCCCGAGGGCACATGGGAATCAAGATCACTTGGCATTGACAAGGTGGATTAAACTCACGGAGCAACAACGTTAGCTTCGCCTAGACACTAAACACAGACTGATTTTATGAGAACAGTTGGACATCACACATCACTCTTGTTGGGAACATTCTGCTACTCTTCTCCTCGCCTCCTTTCTTTTCAGCGAGTATTCATCATTTCTTGCCACCGCCTTCTTTCTTTTCAGCGGGCTTTTACTATTTTTCTTCCACGCCTTCTTTCTTTTCAGCGGGTTTTTCATATTTTCTGTTCCCAACACAAACCCATATCTATGTGACTCAGCATCTTTGCCTAAACCGTTAGATAAAGCTCATTCCGAGACTTGACACTACTCATCTGAACCTATATCCTTATCCTAGCCTACATCGAGTGCTAAGACCGACTCAAACAAAGGTGGCTTCATTTGGACTTGGTTAAGACCCGTAAGAAACCGACGAGATGACAACTTGATTGATGAGTGGATTGAATCCCTTATTCTGAAGGACTGCCTACGTATTCGCGTGGAGCGAAATCAAATCCGACGTAGTTCGATCATGGTGCATAAACATGGCATTTTGATTGTGTGTACACACTCGAAGGTTTCACCTAAGGTATCATGTCATATCCCATTCTAGCCTGTAAGGTACTGTTAAATCCCGTGTCTAGGGTTGGTACAAAAGGTTGTGGTTCTTTGGGATGTGGAGCTTGGTAATAACAAGTTTGAATGGTTAACCATCATTCTGAAGGTTCGTTTTGTGGTGTTAAGGCCAAGGGCTATGGCTTATAAGGTGGTTGGAAATGGTGTCTCGGGTTTGATGAAACTCGAGTGCAAACGGGTTGAAAAATTATGTGGGTTCAAATTTCCATGTCTGGACCCTAAAGGCTGGGTGTAACAGCACAAGTGGAATGATTCTCAAAATTCCCGACTATCCCTTGTAACTGTCTCAGGAAGGACTTAGAGGGTAAAGAGGTTACTACTGACGCTTTTGGGCTTCGCCCATTGAACTTCAACTATGGGTACTTGACTTGAATTCTGGCTTCCGTAACTTCGACATTCAACCAAAAAGCATTCCGCAATAACTTCAACATCTTTTTTCCTTTTTTCTTTTTCTTTTTTTCTTTTTTCTTTCATCACTTTTCTTTTTTCATTTTTCTTTTCTTTCATCCTTTTTTTTTTTTTCATCTTTTCATCTTTTCATTCTTTTTCATCTTTTTTCTCTCTTTGAAAATGATCTTCTATTCATTCTCTTAGTCATAAATGGATACACCTTGAAAACTGGGCTTCGCCAACTAATTTGGGTAAGAACTAACAATTCCTTGTTAGAACGGGTTGATATCTTCTCTCTTCGAGATGGGGTGATTTTGTTGGGGAAAAGGCTTGCCTTCCGTCATCGATAGGGGAAACAAGGAGCTAGTCCGGGTTCGTCATAGAATCATCTAAAAGCTTGTCACAAACATTGGTTCAGATGGAGGTTTTCTACCACCAGACATGGAATAGGTAAAGGAATCAAACACGGGATCCTAGTGTACCTTACGTTTTGAAACGGGACATATTTCTACCCCAGGGATGCCTTTGAGTGTGTTGTGCATTTTATCATGCTTTCAGAGTGATTGAGGATTGGAAACGAGACATATTTGGAAACGAAACTGCAACCTTTATTGGAATGAGAAATGCTTAACAGACTCGAAGGAACGACTCCTAGGACACACCCTAGGTCATCGCGGAACAAACGATTCAAATTCAAGAAAAGAAAGTCCTAGACTCGACTCGACTAAAATAAGAAAACAGATCCCGACTCATAATTTCAAATCTGGTCATGAGCTTTCTCTTGGTCAGCTGTCAGCTTAGATGCTCGGCTCTGGTCCTTGATCCCTTTGATGGTCTGCCTCCATCCCGAGGTAGTCCTCTGAGGATCTACGCCAGTGATGAAGGTTGGTGAGCCGAATTGTCTTTTATTAACTTCGTTAACAAGAGGAGTACATTCTAGAGCAAGACTTCCGACTTGAATTTCATTCTTCGGGTTTGGCAAGAATTCAAAGCAATCCACAAATATTTTCCCGATAAACACCCCTTTCAAGTGACATGGGCGGATAAGATGGGAATAATCGACATTGTCTTCGACAGAAACAAAGTTGGCGTGATCGCCAAATGGATTGGTGATGTTATTGGGTTTAACAGTTGGGATCGGGAGTGTTCCATTCTCGATCATGTCTTGAATTTCGTGCTTGATCGATAGCACCTTTCAAAGATCATGGCCTTTCCCTTGATGAAAGGCATAGTAGGCATTTGGTTTATACCATTTACCTTGTTGATCAGCGGGAGGGTCCGGAGTTGGACCAATAGGCTTCAGCTTTCCTTGGGCTATGAGCCTTTGGAGAGCGTATGTATAAGTGCATCCGATATCGGTGAATGCCCTTGGTGTTTGGCGCTGCGGATTCTTCGATTTCCCTTCTAAGATATTGATGGCTTCATCAATATGGGTCGTCTTTGGGGCCTTAGCCTTAGACGATGAGGCCCCTTGGTACCCTTTCGGCTTTTCACCTCCCCTTATGACATCATCTTCTACCTTTATCCCGATTCTTATCAATTCTTTGAAAGAACCAAAATTCTGTATTTCGAGCATTACGGTAAACAGATCGTAGATTCTTTACGAACTTATCTACCATTTCAACTTCGTCGGGCTTCTTGGCTAATTTCACGCTTTCAGTATTTGCGCCATCTTGCAAGGAATTCAGTAAAGCCTTCTTTGTCTTTCTGTGTCATCACCTCCAATGTTCTTATGTTGGTTTGAATCTCGACATTGTCAGCATAGTGCTTACAGAACTCCACCGTAATATCTTCGAAAGTGGGGAAGTTCTTAAGGTCAAGATTATAGAACCACGCCTTCGGTGTTCATCCGAGATTGGGCAAAAATTTCGAGAGCATGTCGGCGGTACTCCTTCAATGCTAAGTACCCTTTATAGGCATTAACATGGTGGATCGGATCTTACGTGCCCTTAAACTTTGGGATATCGGTGAGTACCATGTTTGTGGGCAACTTATCTGAATCGGGGCATAGGCCCTAGCATTTTCATAGTGGATGTTCTTCCCTTGGGAGAGCTTGAGACGGTCTTCAATGAATTTGAACCGTTTCTCCAGATCAGTCAGAGGTGGGGTGGATGAAGAGGAATCTTCACCCAGCTTAGATTCGATCGCATCCATTCTAGTCATCATGAGGTTCACGGCCTCAGTGAGTTTGTTAACAGCATCTTCCATTGCTTGACGTCGGGTTTTTGGCGGCCTTTCTACAAGAAAACCCGTCCTGAGTCAATATTTAAAGTAAGAGCCCCTGCACACTTAAGGTCACGACCCCAACTTGACTCAAACAAAGACTCGACTTGAGACTGACTAACCAAAGGTTCGACTCACGGTTGGATTTAGACCTAGGTTCATTTTAGACTCGGCAAAACGACATGACTCAAGCTGTCATAGCTCGATTCTAAACTGGACTCGGTGTGACTAAACCCGTGATTGGACCAACATAGCCCTTAGGTTAGTGTGAAACATCCTAAAGGGCCTAGCTTGGACGTTTCTGTGGACTATCCTAGACCAAATGGTCGACCAACATGACTCAAAGCCCAAGAGGTGAGCTTGGGTGACCCAACAGGTCGTGTTCTAGACTCTTGAACGGAAAAACGCCGGCCTAACACGGCCATGACCCGGACACGACTCGACGCATTTCATGCTTGGTTAAGGTTCGAGAAATATTTTGGATTGATTTTGAAAAACGAAGGATTGATTTGAAAATGAGATTTGAAATGGGCAGCATGCCGGCTATAAAAGCTCATTTTGGCCGAAATTTCTAGTCCTATTTGGGCAGCATTCCGCGTTTTGAAAATCATGCTAAGTTTGAAAGTAAGTTGTTCAAAAGTTCGGTTTTGAAATGGACATGGAAAATTTTGAAAAGACTCGGGAAACAACTTGCACATTGTCATTCTCATGTTACAAGGATGTATGCTCCTAGACATCTCTAAGTCTCGGCAAGTCTTCTACAAGAAGGTCTATGCCCTCCATCCTTTTGCGGTCTTATAGAGCAAGGTGTCTTAAGGTAGAGTACCTAGAAGATCGTCCCCACCATCAAGAACCACGCGAGGTGAAGTGGAAGCGAGCAATGTGCAGCTTCCTAGCATAGTGGGACGCGCCCCCACGCATCACGAAGAAACGCCGGGACGGCCCGGGCAAGTCCTTAAGGGTTTATGCATGAATCGTAGCACTATGAGTAATGTTTTACTTTCCAACACTTTCTTTTCAAGTTTCACCTCGGAGGAAAAGACCCTAGAAACACAAAGTGTAACTAGTCCTCTTTTCCCCAGTAGTCGCCAAATCAGGACAAGGCCCTCGGGATCTGCGTCCGCGGGATCCACACTAGGCATAATCGACTCGAGGTTCTTTCGAATCGAATTAAGACATATTAGAGTCGCCACCAAGTTTTTGGGAACTTGGAACCGTTCAAGTCAACTTTACACCTTTCATCGAAAAGCATAAAGCCAATCGACTACGAGTGATTAAAGATAAAGACTTGTACCCTATATCACTCGATTTGAATGACTCTCGTAATCCAATGGTATTTAGACGGATCCACAAACCATAGATCTTGAGTAAGGGGTGAGGGTGCGTGTTAGGAAGCCCATAAGGACACCTAACCCCGCCCGTCGATAACGGCCTCTACTAAGTCAAGTATCGGATTTCAAACAAGGTCATAGCTACTACGATATATGATATGCAAACATCGTTTTAAAACCCTAACATGTGACAACAATTTCTATGTCGTTTAATGCATGAATACTAACTTTGTCAAAGTTGTTTTAGCATGTTGGTTGATTTGAAATAAAAGATGTGCAAACACGGCTTAGGAGGAATGGGGGAGCCATTGGGATCTATCCTATTACAACCCAGGCATTTCATGCCGACACAACGAGAAATAAATTACAACTCAATCTAATTACAACAACTATCGTAATTACTTTGACTCAGATTACAATACAAACTAACAAAATACAACTTAAACTATTAAGTCTTAATAAACGAAACAAATGTAAACAAAAAAAGCTAAAGCTAAGTTAGACTAATTAAAGATGTTAGCCGAATTATTAGTTAATAAACAAATTAGATTAGAATTAAACTAATTAAATTAAAATAAATAAGTACAAAGGCTTGAAATAAATTAGGTACAACTTATTAATTAAATTGAACCCAACTTATTAAAATTATTCACCAATCCATATTTATTAAAATAGGATTAGTAAACAATTAAAGAAACAAAAGAAGAAAAGAAACTAAAACTGGCAGACCCGTGCAGTGCACGGATCAGAAGTCAGACAGACCCGTGCAAGGCACGGTTTTTGGAGAAAAGCAAAGTTAATTATGTTTTAATTACGAAATCAGTAAAATAAATTACGAAAAAATTTATTAAATTAAATTTACAGATTTTGAACCATAAAAGATAATTAAAACGACTTTTAAAAAATTAGAAATAAATAAAACAAATTAAAGGTTAATTAATTACAAATTGAATTAAATAAATACGAACTAGGTTAGGTACAATTCTAAATCGTCAACGAGTGCAAATGGAAAGGTGTTAAGCACTCACTTCCATGCTAGCGAGAAAATTAGTGAAAGGAAGATGAATTCAATTAAGTTCTGAGAATTGTTAATCGGTTTTTAAAGCTATGTCGATGTACCCTAATGTGTCTAATTAGGTTATCAAATTGATCTAATGTCATCTAAATACGTCATAGGTTAACAATCAGAAGTTAAACTAACATACAACGGGTCCTAGGGTATGTCGATTTGGCCGAAACAATAAGGGGGTCAAAAGCGAAGAGCGAAGTTAGACAATCGTTTTATTTATGCCCTACCCTGAACACGAGGATATGTAAATGAGACGGGGGTGTACGACCGACTGATGTAGCGGTTTCTTTTCCCATCTCAAGTCAACGCGGGTGTTCATGGTGGTACTTTAACTCATACTCGGACTAACTAGTTTCATAGTTAATTAAAACAAACGATAAACAAAACGAAAACAAACAAAAATAAGACAATAAAAAAACAAGCATAAAACAAAAGAAATAAAAGGGAAAAGAGGAGGATTTGATGCACCCTCAACCTACATGTATCGTTGACACCGTCTTGGGTCGTAATCGATGGTAGATTTTATCTCGAGAGGCCGTCGTCGACGAAGAATAAAGCAAACACGCGTTTTGGAAACTTTCTGGACAGCGATTTTCAAACGATGATATCTCCCTCGTTTCACGACGAAAATTCGATTTAAAAGATGTTTTGGAAACTAGAAAGAGAGGAGAACAGGGATATTAAAGCAACCCCTGCTCGTTTTGGGTTATTGGGCACGAAAAACGAGCACAAACAGACCTGGACAGACAAGAAGAAACCGCGAAAACAGAGTGTTATTTCACTCTGTTTTTCGAGGGATTTCGTGTACTCTCAAGGGCAATTTGGCTCGTAATTCTTTGTCTAATGTGTAGATGGATGTTATGTGGTTAATTAGGAACAAGAAACTCGAGTTTTTATGGAGGTTTGATGGAGGAACGAATCGTTTCGAGGAGGACACACAAACAGTTTCAGTTTGTGTGTCGGTTTTGTTTAGGGTTTTTGGGAGGCAATTAGGGTTTGTTTCTGAGGTTTAAAGCTTGTGGGTGATGGTAGGATGTATGGAGAACTTAGAGGAATGAATGTATGGTGAAGGGTGGGTATTTATAAGGAGTTAAAATAGGGTAAAAGAGGGGGAGAGGCAGTCGGGCCTGTTGAGCATAGCTGCTGTCCAGCAGCTTTTGGGGGGTTTTCTAGGGTTCGTTTGGGGGTTTTTCTTGGTGATTAAGGTAAGTTAATATGGGTAGGATATTAGGGTATGGGTTAGGGTTAATGGGCACGGGTTTTGGTGGTGTTTGGAGCGGGTTTTGGGCTCGGGATTCATCACGCAAAACAGGGGGTAGGCTGTTTGTATGCGGGCTGTTGGGGGTGGTTTGGGATGGGATTTGGGCCGTGGTTAAGGGGGTTCGAACTGGGTTGGATGGGTAGAGGCTTAGGTTGGTTAGTGTACTCGAGATTCGTGCCAATTCGTAAAGAAAACGGGCTCAAAAACCGAGCTAAAATCGAGCTCAAAAACACATGTTCAAAACGAGTTCTTTTCGATTTTCAAATCGATTTTTCAAATCAATTAACACATTAAAATAAATGATTTTTCAAACCAAATATACTCATAAAATGATTTATCAAATCAAATATTTATTTTATTTTCAATAAAATAAACTTGGGAAAATAAATTCAAAATAAAATAATAATAAAATGAATTCACTTAAAAAAACATTTAATTTAAATATCATTTAAATTAACAAAATACTCCGTCGACAAAGCTCGTTCTACATCGCAAAACGAACCCAAATAATGACAAATGACAACTAAAGAATACATGTGTCCTATCATCATCGGGTGTTTGTCGGGTTCTCTATAAATTCCAATATCGACGGATACGGGTATCTACACAATTATACGGCAAGGACAATGTGTGTATCTGTTGCAGTTCGGAAGTTTTGAGCCTGTGGCATTACAGATCCAAGGGTCATTGTCGTCGCTACCTCCAATGTCATTGGAAGAAAAACTACCTCCTTAGAATAAGAATGAGGAAAAGAAGCATGAAGATGACGATGAAGGTTGGACTTTGGTTACGCGCAAGAAGTCAAAGAAACAAACAAGACAGATAGCGTAACCTGTTCACCGTCGAAGAAAACAATCAAAGAAGACTAAACCTCGCAAGACGAAGGGAAAGAAAAAGCCCAAAACAGTGATCAAACCACATGTCTTGCCTATCGATGTACTTGAGCAAGAACCACCGAGTCCCGTCACCTTAAAAGAATTCTTCCCACAAGACTTCTTAAACAAGGTTACCGTGTGCACCGTCTCAGCTACGGAAGGTGGTGATGATAAAAAGAAGATAGAGGAAGGAGGCCCAGATGATGCGGTATTGGCACACCAATTGCATTCTGAAAAGGAGAACGAAATAGTGGCTGCTCTTGATGCCCTTCCTACAAACAAGGGATGGAAGCAAATCTTTTATCTACCTAAAGAGAAGCGTCAGCTGATAATTCAAGGACTTGAGAAGCCCGAGTTGTATGCGGGCAAGATGAAAGAAAAAATTGAGCCTCTTGAGCAATCAACTGGATGTGTCTCATGCAATGCAGCCTTGAGTTTTTCAGATGAGGATTTACTTCTTAGATCCAAGCCTCACAACAGGCCACTTTATGTGTCTGGGTACATCCGGGGGCAAAAGGTCAAGCGCATTTTAATAGATGGAGGCTCAGGAGTCAATCTCATGCCAAAAGCTACCATGAACGAATTAGGGATCACGATGGATGAACTCTCTAGTAGTAGAACAATGATTCATGGTTTTAACTTGAATGGGGAGCGTGCGGTTGGCATGATCCGTGTGAACCTTACCATGGGTGATCTTTCTTCCGACACATTGTTCCATGTCATGGATGGCAAGACATCGTTCAAACTATTGCTGGGACGACCTTGGAAGCACGAGAATGGAGTTGTCGCCTCAACCCTCCATCAATGCTTGAAATATTATCGTGGTGGCGAAAGGAAAATAGACGGAGACGCCAAACCTTTTTCTAAGGTCGACTCTTTCTTCGCTGATGCAAAATTCTTTGAAGAGAATGGTACTTCTAGTGAGTTCATGCCAACCACCATCTCTTCAACAGGAAAAGGAGGTAAGCGGGAAAAGAACATCATCAAAGAAGATGAAGCTGCAAGTCCTGCTAAATAAAATGATGTTAAGAAAGATGTAGACAAGGTCAACAAAACAGCTACTCCTGTTGCGTCACCCAAGAAGCAAAAGACGCCGCAGAAAACTACACCACCAGTACTACGCTACATCCCGAAGTCTTGCCGCAAAGATGGGGAGAGTCCTTTTGCAGAGTGTCTAACACCAAAGATAGAGCCTAAGGATAAAAAGTCAAGTCTGGTGTTCAAGCAGGAATGGGTAGCCAAAGTCGTTACACCTCTACCAAGTTCATCTCAAACGAAGATTGTGAGACCTCCTCCGAATGGTTTTGTCTGTTCATCCAGTCAATCATCAAATGAAGAAAACAAGGGGATATTAGATTCCAATGCTTACAAGCTACTGGCAAAGGCTGGATATGACTTTACAAATCCGACTCCTCTTGGCAAAGTTATAAAAGTTGAGCCGTACGGTCTTAACAAAGCTCAACATGAAGTATTCAAGCAAGATGGGAGCTTCATGGTGACCAGAGCCAGGCTCGGATATGAGTCTCCTGCGCCTGTGAAGATTGGTGCTCGTAGAAAAGGGGCTACTGCATCTTCTCGACATCACAAAGAGAAGAGGTCGAAGAAAATGAAGAAGGAGAGGAAAAGATGCATCCATCTTCAGTCTTCGATCGAATAAGTCTACCTGCAGAGAAGTGTCGTCCTTCTATATTTACAAGGTTAGGGAGACCAAATGCTTCAACCAAACACATTTCTGTCTTTGCTAGGCTTGGCAATCAAGGAGAAAGTAAGGTCAAAGTGTCAACACCTTCGTTGCGCATAAACAAGAAGGGCGCAATACATGAACGCTTGGGCGGTCCATCAAAAACAGTCTTCAGTCGACTAGGGGCTCTCAAGAGGAATAGTGGTGAGGGTCGTCCTCTCTCAACTTCTGCAACACAAAATGAAGAAGAAGTAAGAGTAAGCGATGATTTGAGAAGCGCAATACCATCTCGCATGAAGCGTATGCAAGTAGTGGATATCATCCAGCATGAGCCACTCAAAGCAAGAAGTTGAGGCCGATGAGGCCCCGGAAACACTTGAAGACGAGGGGCAATCGACTGTGGATGAACTCAAGGAGCTCAACTTGGGAACTACGGAAGATCCTCGCCGCATTTATATTAGTGCTCTGCTGACTAAAGAAGAAGAAGAGGAGTACTACAAGTTGTTGGTCGAGTACAAGGATGTCTTCGCTTGGAGCTATAAAGAGATGCCTGGACTCAGCCCAAAAATTGCAGTTCATCGTCTAGCAATCAAGAAAGGCACCAGTCCCAAAAAGCAACCTCAACGTCGTTTCAGGCCGAAGCTTGTACCTGAAATTGAAAAGGAAGTCAATAAACTCATTGAAGCAGGTTTCATTCGAGAAGTCAAATATTCTACCTGGATAGCAAACATTGTCCCGGTCAGAAAGAAGAATGGACAACTGCGCATATGTGTCGACTTCAGAGACCTTAATGATGCATGCCCGAAGGATGACTTCCCTTTGCCAGTTACAGAGTTAATGATTGACGCAACCACTGGTCATGAAGCCCTCTCATTCATGGATTGTACTGCTGGTTACAATCAAATATATATGGCACCTGAAGATCAAGAAGCAACAGGTTTTCGAACCCCAAAAAGGATCTTCTGCTACACAGTCATGCCGTTTGGATTGAAGAATGATGGCGCTACGTACCAACGCGCAATGCAAAAGATCTTTGATGACATGCGGCATAAAATAATAGAGTGTTATGTTGATGACGTGGTTGTCAAATCAAAGAAAAGAGAAGACCATATCAAAGACCTTCGAACCGTCTTTGAGAGACTTAGAAAATGTCAACTCAAGATGAATCCACTCAAGTGTGCATTTGGTGTCACATCTGGGAAGTTCTTAGGTTTTGTGGTCAGGCATAGAGGCATTGAAATTGATCAAACAAAAATAAAAGCTATCAACGAAATGTCGGAACCAAAGACATTGAAAGAGTTGCGCGGATTGCAAGGACGTTTGGCATACATCCGAAGGTTCATCTCTAACTTAGCCGGGCGTTGCCAGCCATTCAGCCATCTCATGAAAAAGGATGCTCTATTTCAATGGGATGAAAAATGCAAAAATGCTTTTGATAGCATCAAGAAATACTTGGCCAGCGCGCCAGTGCTGGAGGCACCAATTCCAGGAAGGCCACTTGTCCTCTACATTGCAGCACAAGAACGCTCACTGGGGGCAATGTGTGCTCAAGAAATTGAAGACCGCAAGGAGAGAGCACTCTACTACCTCAGTCGTACCTTGGTTGGAGTTGAGTTGAATTACGCGCCCATAGAGAAGATATGTCTTGCTTTGGTGTTCGCCATCCAGAAGTTGAGGCACTACATGCAGGCGCATACCATACATGTGGTCTCAAAAGCTAATCCAATCAAGTACATACTCTCAAGACCAGTCTTGTCTGGAAGACTTGCGAAATGGGCAATGTTGCTTAAGCAGTATGACTTGGTGTTCGTGCCTCAAAAGGCTGTGAAAGGTCAAGCTATCGCCGACTTCTTTGCTGATCATCTAGTGCCAGCAGAGTGGGAAATTTGAGATGACCTCCCAGGAGAAGAAATTTTCTACGTGGACGTTCTACCTCCATGGGAGATGTACTTTGATGGTGCTGCAAGGCAAGATGGAGCTGGAGCTGGAGTTGTGTTTGTAATTCTACAAAATCATCTCATGCCATATGCCTTTACACTTACTCAGTTGTGCACGAATAATATGGCAGAATACCAAGCTCTCATACTCGGTCTTCAAATGGCGATCGAAATAAGTGTCAGGGATATGGACATATATGGAGACTCAAAGCTGGCGGTCAACCAAGTCCTTGGTGAATATGAAGTAAAAAAGGAAGACTTGATTCCCTACCATCAACAGGCATTACAACTGCTGAATCAATTTGACGACATCCATGTTGGTCATGTGCCATGGAGTGCCAATAAGTTGGCTGAAGCGCTTGCTAATCTTGCAGCCACTTTGGCACTGGGGGCAGAAGAGTCTATGAAAGTCCCAGTCTGCAATCGTTGGGTAGTATCATCGCTTGAAGGAGAAGAAAATGTAGACACAACCAACGTGATATGCGTCTACACGCTTGATGAAGATGATCAAGGCGTCAACCTATCATTGATTTTTTGGACCACCAAAAACTACCCGATGATCCCAGACACAAGGTAGAAATACGTCGACGTGCTCCAAAGTTCATTCACTATAAAGGGACACTCTACAGACGTTCTTTCTCAGGCCAATGGTTGAGGTGTTTAAGCAAGGACGAAGCTACTGAAGCAATGCATGAAGCTCATTCTGGCATTTGTGGTGCTCATCAATCTGGGCCTAAACTTCATGATCGTGTAAAGAGAATGGGGTATTACTGGCCAACCATGGTGCAAGATTGTATGGACTTTGCGAAAAAATGTGAACCCTGTAAGTTCTACCCAAACTTCATACAGCAACCGCCGGAGCCGTTGCATCCTATTGTTTCTTCATGGCCCTTTGAAGCTTGGGGACTTGATGTTGTGGGACCTCTTACTCCAAAGGCCTCAAATGGACATGAGTATATCCTCGATGCCACTGACTATTTCTCAAAATGGGCAGAAGCCATCACACTACGGGAAGTGAAGAAAGAAAATGTTGTGGACTTCATTAGAACCCAAATCATCTACAGATATGGTGTACCTCAACGTATCACAACTGACAATGGGAAACAATTTTTCAACCATCTGATGACAAGTCTGGGAGAAAAATTCAAGTTCAAACAATACAAGTCATCCATGTATAATGCCTCTGCAAATGGTTTGGCTGAAGCCTTTAATAAAACTCTTTGCAACTTGTTGAGAAAAGTAGTAGCAAAGTCAAAGCGAGACTGGCAAGAAAGAATTGGGGAGGCGTTGTGGGCATATCGTACCACATACAAAACACCTACTCAGGCAACCCCGTATGCGTTGGTGTATGGAGTATAGGCCGTGTTGCCATTAGAGCTACAGATCCCTTCCTTGCGCATCGCTATACAAGAAGGACTCACGGATGACGAAAATGACAGATTGCGATTAGCAGAGTTAGAAGCTCTCGATGAAAAGAGATTAGAAGCTCAACAAAAGCTCCAGTGCTATCAAGCAAGGTTGTCACGCGCATTCAACAAAAAGGTGCGCTCTCGTTCTTTCCAAGTAGGAGACCTCGTCCTTGCAGTACAAAGACCAATCATCACCTCTCACAAGCCAGTTGACAAGTTCACCTCTAAGTGGGATGGTCCATACGTGGTACAGGAGGTCTACACAAATGGTGCTTAAAAAATCGTGGATGAAGACGGCGTTCGGGTAGGCCCAATCAATGGAAAGTTTTTGAAGCGTTACTATTCTTAAATCCCAACAGTGAAGGCTCCTAAGCAAGAGCGTAAACTGCAAGTCAAAGCTCCTAAGCAAGAGATTAAACTGTATACAAAAAAAAAAAAAAAAAAAAAAAAAGAATAACTACACAAAAAAAAACACCTCAAAAAAAAAAAAAAAAAAAATGTCCCTTCTTTGAACTACGTTGGCTTGATCTTGCAAGTTGTCACCCCTGGTAGCTTTGCGAGTACGTAGGCAGTTTGAGCAAACACTTTGTTCAAGTGCAGCCACACCAGAAAAAAACAATTAACAATAAAAAAATTGCTCCTGGCCCGCAAGAGCTTAAACTGTGTACGGCTAAAATAACACTCAATCATCAACCAAGTTTGTAAAAGACCAAGATCATGTTAATTGATGATGAGTTCCGCTTGAGCTTGGTTTTCACACTCTTTGCTTTACGATTGACCTTGGATGGCTCTTAAAAAAAAGGGGGACACATCGCATACGGGTAATGAAATGGTGTAGCAATCTAGCACATCAAGGCTTGGAACTTCCTTACAATCAACGAGCGGGTTCATTGCATGGTAACTCCAAAGGGAACCCAAGATGACCCATCCAGGAGTAGCTCGTACTCTCTTGGAGTCTATGAGTCAAGTCCATTTCGAGTTGCAACCCTGCAAAAAAGGACAAGTACAAGTTAATATAGAGAATATGAGGAAGTCTTTTGCAAGTAGGAGGGACATCAGGTCAAGAAGTTTATTCATCCGGCAGGTCTCATGGGGAGAGGGTAATGAAATAATAGTCTTCATAAGGAGTTGCATGAGTCTTCAAAACTGTGTCGCGATGACCCGAATGGGTTCACCCTGACACAACCTGTCGTGATGACCCAAAAATGGGTTCACCCTAACAGGCAATAAGTCTTCAAAACTATGTCGCGATGACCTAAATGGGTTCACCCTGACACAACCTGTCGCGATGACCCAAAAATGGGTTCACCCTAACAGGCAATAAGTCTTCAAAACTGTGTCGCGATGACCCGAATGGGTTCACCCTGACACAACCTGTCGCGATGACCCAAAAATGGGTTCACCCTAACAGGCAATAAGTCTTCAAAACTGTGTCGCGATGACCCGAATGGGTTCACCCTGACACAACCTGTCGCGATGACCCAAAAATGGGTTCACCCTAACAGGTAATAAGTCTTCGTCCTGTCGCGATGACCCAAAACGGGTTCACCCTGACAAGTAATAAGTCTTCATCCTGTCGCGATGACCCAAAGATGGGTTCACCCTGATAAGTAATAAGTCTTCAAGGTGAGCAAATAAGATGGCCTTGCATGAAAATACCGACAAATTAAATATGGCCGACAAGACGAAGTATGTAATCGCTGCATTGAACCAAATCCAACAAACAAGCATACAAATGAAACAAGTGGGAATTAGTGACAAGTGCTCTATTCCCATGAATCCCATCATGAACAAAAGCAATCATTAAAAAAAAAAGAACAAAGCCCTGAACTCTCATACAAAAAAAAAATAATGAGGCTTTCATTGGTTCATCATTATCAATCGTTAATATTTTCGTGGTTGCTATCATCGCACCCTTATTATCGAAAGCCTCTTGTTCCGCTTTCTCAATGAAACCTCTCACCGCTTTCGTCTACTTCAGCCTATATGCTCGAATTTTAATAGTCCCCACGGGCTTTAAGTTAAGCTAGTTGACAGCAAACCTACGTCGAAGCAAGCAAAGAGAATTCATGTTAGTCGAAGCATAGCAAAGAAATTCACACGAGACATCATTGGGACTACGGCAAATTTTGTCCGTGAACTTATGCAAGGATTAAACAAAGTACAAGACAAAGGGGTCAAATTGCTAATACCCGGAATGACCGAGTAAGTCATGTTCATTGTGGACTGCAGAGTTTAATGGTTCTCAATAGGACATGGTAAAAGTCAGAGAAAAGAAAATAAAAGCATGTTATAATAAGATTTGAATGAAAGATGAGCATTATTAACAAGGTTAGAAAACAAGAAGGGAGGAGGATCTATCTTTCCGATCCTTTGGCAGCAGCAAGGCATGAGATCGAAAATTAAAGAGAATAGAAGGGAGTTTCTCACCTGATATTCGATTATCGTCCAACGCCGCAAAATTTAATGTTGTGATAAAATAGACGGGAAAAGAGCAACAACAAACTTGAAGATAGTTTATGATCATGGTGAAGCACAAAAGAAGAGAAGATCATGCTCAATGCGATAAAAAGGTGAAATCTTTAAGCTTAGATCAGTTAGAAAAGGAAGAAACGAACCATACCAGTGCTCCTCTAAATTGGGAGCGGTGATTAAACCGGAAGCGACGATGCGTTGATAAGCATGGAAGACTTGTTTGTCGTTGTATATATAGAATTGGGTTTCTTCTCTAACCCTACTTAGCTGGCTGTCGAAGAAATAATTAGAAAAAGAAGGCCGACACTTGATCCGTGTTTCCTAAATACGGAGTAGTTCACAACTACACATGGACTTCAACGTATATTTGGCTACTAGAATGAATTTTGGGCCTATAATTACTATTTAGGCTGGAGTTGTTAAGTTAAAAGTTGACAACAATGTTTAAATTGTTAAAAGAAAAAATCATCAGTCAAGTCAGATAATAACTGTGACGCTGAAATGAGCGGTCAACTTTACAGTAAATTTTGATTGCCGTTGATTTCTGATGCGTGTCTTTTATATAAGGTTTTCACCTCATTTTTACACGCATTTCTGTGCTTTTTATGTAGCATCTGGCTACAAATACCCCCGAATATCCTACTTTGGTCCGTTTATCGTAATTTGCAGGAATTGACCGAGGAGGAGCTAAATCGAGCCTTAATTGTCCCAATTGTATGCATTCATGGGAAATAAGGAGCCGGAGTTTAGGAATCTTACACTTGGAGGACGTATGAGCTGAGTAAAGGAAGAAATTCAAGTCCTGATGCGCCTATATAGCTCGATCGAGTGGTTTACTGCTCGATCGAATGCTTTATACACTCAAAACTGGTCGATCGACCAGTTTAAGGAGTCGATCGAGGAGGTTCAGCAAGCAGTGCTCGATCGAGAGGTAGTTCTAGCTCGATCGAGTGACATAGAGTTCGATCGAGTAATCTCTCTGCTCGATCGAGGGGATTTCGTGTGTTTTTGGTTTATTTCCGTCTAATCTTTTATGGGCTTTTGTAATCAGTCCATAGATTAGGTTTAAGACAATTTTTCAGTATAAGACTGAGGAGAACATCACGTTACTGCTATCACTTCACGACGTACATTTTCGACTGCTACTCTTGTTACTGTTCTTGGATTTCTATTCTCTACATTTTGTCACTCAGATTCGGTATTATCAATTTAATTTATTTCTTAATCATATTTACTGCTTTTAATTCCTTTTCTCTCTTTGCTCTATAATTGTTCAATCGATCTCTTAATAGTTTGTTATCATGCTTAGTTTTAATTATTCAGTTATCGTAATTGTTAATCCGACGATTATGAGTAGCTAATTTCCTATGCTAAGACTATAGGGAACCCATGATTTGAAGGGAGAGTAATCGATCTACTAGGTTAATATCAGTGCCGTCTTTGTTGTTTAAATGCTACAATTAATTGTAATTGCCTAATTGAGTCGACGCAATTAGACCCTTATTCTTGGTGGACCTTAACCTAGACCGAAAGGTTGGAAGAGGCAGACTAGTAGCGAACAATAGAATATTGCAAATGTAGGGCGAAAGTTAAACTGTTTACATTTTAGGGTGAATTAAGGACCGAAAGGTGACGTTCGCTACCCCTTAGACCGTACTGCATTGAACTGGGACCTAGATTACTCGACCGGATAATTATGGTGAACCGATTTGTCTTAGCTATTCTCTTTTATCTGTTAAACTCCTTCCTTTATTCCTCTTTCCTTATTCTCTTAGTTTAGAAATCACATTTCATAAACCCCCAATTTGGTTACTTAGACGAACTTGAATTTAGCCGACAAATTCCTACCTCTCTGTGGATTCGACCCGACTTCCCTAGCTATATTAGTTAGAGCCGTTGGTTATTTTTGACAGTGCACGCGACGGACGTGTCAAATTTTGGCGCCGTTTGCCGGGAGGTGGCGCAATTTTTGTTGCTTTAATTAAGTTTGTCTTTTGTCTTGAGGAATTTATTCCTTGAGACTATCTCATTTTCTGCAAGGTTTTGACCAGTTTTGCAGATAAGCCGTTGTTTTGGAAGTTGTCTGCCAAGATGCCTACGATTACAGAGCATACAGAGCCGTGTGGAAGATGTGGTGAAGAAGGGCACGATCTTTATGAATGTACGGCAAGTATAGAGCGCGCCCTTGCTTACAAGAAGTACAAGCAAGGAGTTCCTTTCTCGCAGTTATATGAGGAGATAAAAAGCGTTTCTACTCCTTCTACGCCAATACCACAGCCGGTCTCTCCCTCTTCAAGAGAAGCAATTGCCGAATTGAAATCCATCATGTTGAGTATGTCACAGCAATCTGACGCTGTTATATCGGAGTTGAAAGAACAAGTCGCGCAGTTAACACTCGCGACAGACCCAAGCCAAGACTCCTCCAATTTGCGATCCCGTCGGTCGATGAATTTTCAAAGTGACCCTCCTCATGAAGAAGACGAGGTTTTGGCAGCTAATGATGACTCGGATGATGATCTAGACGAGTTCCCCGCAAGAAATACTTGCTGCGTGTGCGATAACCACTCGACCGACCAACTCATCCACTCGATCGAGCGGTTCTAATCATCCGGTCACTCGATCGAGTGACAAGTGGCGGTCGATCGAGAAGTACGAGAACTCCAAGTTGGTCGATCGAGTAACTATCTTTGAAGAAGACACTCGATCGAGTGTCAAGACAGGTCGGTCGAGTGACATTGAAGAAGAAACTGGTCGATCGACCAGTAAAAGTACTCGATCCAGTGCATTAAGTGGCGGAATTCCGAATGCAGTATCTAATACCGCCACCGTGTCATCTTCCCCTGCTGTGGAGACGTCACGCATCGATAAGGGTAAAGGAAAGGTTGCGGGACCACTCATCGCTACCAGGGTACCCTTCCCGAGTCGTCTGAAGGACGCAAGGATCGAGCAACAGTACGGTAAGTTCGTGGACATCGTGAAGAACCTCCAGGTAACTGTTCCTTTCTCCGAACTTGTTACCCAAGTACCCACTTACGCTAAGTTTATGAAGGATATTGTGACGCGTAAGAGAAATTTGAGCGAATTTGAGACGATTTCATTTATGGAAGAGTCTAGTAACTTTTTGTTAAATAAGGCCCCTCCAAAAATGAAAGATCCTGCACTTTTCTATTACTTGTGTCATAGGTAATATGGTTATTGATAAGGCCCTATGCGATTTAGGTGCCGTGTCGGTGTCATGCCCTTCCTGTCTGCAAGAAATAGAAGATGAGTCACTTCAAGGTGACTAACATTACCCTACAGATGGCTGATAGATCTGTTAGGAGACCCTTAGGTGTCTTGGAGGATGTGTCTGTGAAAATAGGCAAGCTTTACATCCCAGTAGATTTCATTGTTTTGGATATAGCTGAGGACACCCGGACCCAAATTATTTTAGGAAGACCGTTCCTTTGTACAATTTGGGGCCGTTATTGATGTTAGACAAGGCGTCGACTCTTGCGGTAGGGGATGACGCTATCACATTCAGTTTGCCCAAGACTTTAGCCCACCCAATGATAGAGGACACTTGTTATTCGGTCGATATCATTGATGAGTCTATTTATGACTTCCGGTCGGGTTCTTTTATGAAGGACCCACTGGAAGCTCTCATGCTTTTTGATGAGTGTGGAGATAGCCCAGAGGACGATGACGCTGCATTGGATTTGCTTGTCGATGATTTAGATGAGCATGAGGGAGAGCAAGTGGAACAAATGATCAGCACTCTTTGCTCCATCGAGGTAAAGGTACCGGAACGTAAGCCTCTCCCATCTCATCTTAAATATGCCTTTCTAGACGATACGAGAGCGGATCCGGTCATTGTTAGTGTTAAGCTTAGTGATGATCAAATGACTTCTTTGTTAGTCAGTACTTAAGAAAAAACAGAAAGCAATGGGCTATTCAATGGATGATATCACGGGGATTAGTCCCGATATTTGTATGCACAGGATAGAGTGGAGGAGGATCACAAACCTTGCGGACGGGGTCGGCGTCGGCCGAACCCGAAGATGCGAGGATGTTGTGATGGTTTGAGGTAATGAAGGCTGCTTGGATGCGGTATTATTTATTCTGTAGGTAATTCTAGATGGGTAAGCCCGGTCACGGGTAGTCCCGAAGAAAGGAGGGACAACTGTAGTTAAGAATGAGAAGAATGAATTAATACCTACCCGAGTAGTGACCGGTTGGCGGATGTGCATAGATTACGAGACAGTGAATGCCGCCACCAAGAAAGATCACTTTCCCCTTTCTTTTATTGATCAAATGGTAGAAAGGTTAGCTTCTCATAAATTTTTCTGCTATTTAGATGGGTATTCGGGTTCTTTCGGATCCCTATCCACCCGACGATCGGCCAAGACTACATTTACCCGTCCTAAGGGCGTTTTTGCGTATCGCGAGAATGCCATTTGGTTTGTGTAATGCCCCGCCACCTTCCAAAGGTGTATGATGGGGATATTTTCAGAGTATATTGAGTCTATCATGGAAGTTTTTATGGATGACTTTAGTGTATACGGAAGTGATTTTTCCGATTTGTCTATCTAACCTTGAAAAAGTGTTGCAGTGTTTGTATTGAGGTTAATCTTGTCTTTGAATCGGGAGAAGTGCCACTTTATGGTCAACGAGGGAGTTGTCCTAGGGCACTTAGTTTCCGATAGGGGAATAGAAGTTGACAAAGCAAAGGTGGAAGTGATTCAAAGAATTACCACCTCCTGTTAATGTTAAGGGGGTGAGGAGTTTCCTTGGTCACGCCGGCTTTTATCGCCGGTTTATCAAGGATTTCTCCAAAATTGCTAAACCACTTACACACTTGTTGCTTAAAGATGCCCCTTTTGTGTTTGCGACGCTTGTCTTTCCACTTTTAACAGGTTAAAGCAGGCCTTAGTCTCTGCGCCGATCATACAGCCTCCCAACTGGGACTTGCCGTTCGAGATCATGTGCGACGCGAGTGACTATGCACTAGGAGCGGTGCTAGGCCAGAGGAAAGACAAAGCCTTGAATGCTATTTACTATGCGAGCCGAACTCTGGATGAGGCTCAAGTGAAGTACACTACCACCGAGAAGGAGCTAGCTAGTAGTTTATGCCTTAGAGAAGTTTCGTACTTATTTAGTTGGGTCGAAGTCACCGTTTTTTTTCTTGACCATGCAGCTTTGAGGCATCTCCTTGCTAAGAAGGAGGCTAAACCGCGGCTCCTGAGATGGATACTCCTTCTTCAGGAGTTTGACCTGCAGATTAAGGATAAGAAAGGAGCCGAGAATGTTGTAGGCGATCACTTGTCGCGGTTGATGCGACAAGAAGGGGAAGATTCTCTACCCATTGATGATTCTTTCCCTGACGATTCTTTAATTGCTGTTATATCGTCTATTGTTGACCAGGAACCTTGGTATGCAGATATAGCTAACTTCGTTGTCGGTGGCAAGCTGCCGCGACCTTTCTCATCCCAAAGAAAAAGAAGCGTTTTACGATAACGCTAAGCGATTTTCCGGGATGACCCTTACTTGTTTAAGGAATGTGCGACGGTCTCTACGACGGTGTATTCCGCAATGGGAGACCAAAATAGTCCTGGAAGGCTGTCACTCCTCTTCATATGGTGGTCACCATGGTCCATCGCGCACCGTGGCTAAGGTACTTGATCTGGTTTTTACCCTTCTTTGTTTACTCGACGCCAAGTCTTTTGTTTCAGCTTGTGATGCATGCCAACGATCAGGGAACATTTCGAAGAGACATGAGATGCCACAAAACGGCATCCTAGAGGTTGAGGTTTTCGATGTCTGGGGCATTGATTTCCAAGGACCGTTCCGTCCGATAAAAAGGTAACGTACATTTTAGTAGTCAGTAGACTATGTGTCAAAATGGGTTGAGGCAATTGCTTCACCTCATTGTGACGGTAAGACCGTGATAAAAATGTTCAAAAAGATCATATTCCCCCGTTTTGGTGTCCCTAGGGTCGTCATTAGTGATGGGGGGATGCATTTTAAGGAAAAGAAACTCACTTCCATACTGTCTAGAGTTGGTGTCCAACACCGGCGTGGTTTGGGGTATCATCCCCAAACTAGTGGTCAGGTAGAGGTTTCTAATCGTGAGCTGAAAGAGATCTTGTCTAAGGTAGTTTCTAAATCACGGAAAGACTGGAGTCTTAAGCTAGATGACACATTATGGGCTTATAGAACTGCCTTTAAGACACCAATTGGTGCATCACCTTATAGGTTAGTTTATGGGAAATCGTGTCACTTACCTGTTGAGCTGGAATGTAAGGCCTGGTGGGCAATCCGTGAGCTTAATTATGATCCTAAATTGTGTGGTCAGAATCGTCTTTTGCAGCTAGATGAATTAGAGGAGTTTAGGCTTAATGCCTATGACAGCTCGCGCATTTACAAGGAAAAGACGAAGAGATGGCATGACAAGAGAATTTTACCTCGGGAGTTTCATGTGGGGCAGAAGGTGTTGCTGTTCAATGCCCGTTTGAGACTATTTCCTGGCAAGCTGAAGTCCAGATGGAGTGGTCCGTACACGGTGACAGCTGTTACCAAATTTGGATCCGTGGAGCTTGAAGATTTCGAGGGTCATAGATTCAAGGTGAATGGCCAATATGTGAAGCATTACCACGAGGCAAGTGAAGCGGACAACCGCGTTGAAGTCTTGCACTTCGACGAGCTCGACGCGCCAGTTACTTGATACCAGAAAGGTCGTGCGGGACCTCTTAAACCAGCGCTCTCCGGGAGGCAGCCCGGACAGTTTTATTTGTACTTTTTGTTGAACTATTTGTTTTTCTTTAGCTTTACGTTAAACACTAGACGCTGCTTTATGAACAATTTTTGTGCCTTCCTTGCTTTTATGCGTTTTCTGCAGATTAAAGTACTCGATCGAGTGCTTTTGTGTTCGATCGAGCACTTTCTGATGCGGCTGCTACTCGATCGAGGGATGATGTCCTCGATCGACCAGATCCCTACCCGTGCTTACTCGAACGAGAGGGTTGTCGATCGATCGAGCCCTTCCAATACATCAGTTCACTCGATCGAGCTGTTCCAGGTGCTCGATCGAGTAGTTACAACCTCCAGCTGCTGTTTTACGTCTACAAAGCCACTGTTTGACTTTCTTTGACCTCCCATGTTCATGGTCGGTTTGGGGAGGTCCCGCTATATGACGTTTTGTAAGTTTTCCGACTCCACTTTTCCTTTTCTTTTCAGTTTGCATTTCTTTCCCTATTTTTGGTACAATGAGGGCATTGTACGGTTTGGTTTGGGGAGGTATGCATCCATATCTGTGTCTGCATGTTTCTTGCATTTTTGCTTGCACGTTTATTTATTTCCGCATGCATTGTTGTTTTAATTAATTCAAAAATTCATATAAAAATCATAAAATTCAAAAATTTTCAAAATTTTCATGTTTAAATTGAGTCGGAACGTTTGAACATTGACGCTACTTTGAATCCTTACTTGAGCCTGGCATATTCCTGACATTTAGCTGGCATGTTTATGTGCATAATCTACGAGTTTCTGTTTCTCTCTTATCTGAACGAATAGACTTGATTCTTTATGTCGGCAAGCTACATTACATTCTGAGGTTAGAGCTTATTAAACTGGTGACATTCATGACCGGTTTCATTTAGGATGTGAGTAGTACTCTCTTTAAGACATGTAACATCAATTTGCATAAGCATGAGTCTAGTCTTCTTAATACCTGTATGCATTCGGTCTGTGGATGGTGACACGTGTTAGGAGAGGCAGTTCCCCTTATTCCATTCTACCCATGAGCCTCACATAGCCAAATTGTCTTTTTGTCCTATCAACTACTTTCTATAATATTTCCTACCCTAGCTGAGCTAGTAACGAGTAGTTCTTGGAATGTGTTATTGCAATATGGTTATTTCATCCGATTTCAGAAGATGGTGGAAGAATTGAAGGAAAGAAAAAAAAAATGTGTTGAATCGTGAAAAATGGAACGAAAAGGAAAAAAAAAAAAAGAAAAGAAAAAGTGCGAAAAAAAGAGAGAAAAATTCAAAATGAAAAAAAAAAAGAATGAGAATTGCACAATGTTTCACACTCCCATGCCTTATTTATATCTTATGGGGAGTTGACGACTTTTGGTGTTTTGTGAGTTTAGTGCATAATTTTGCACCGTTTCATCTTGCTGTTATGAGTACGAAGTTGGGATGCAGTTTATATTTGGATCCGTTGTTGCTAGCCTAGCTATTAACCCCACATATCCAAATTCATTTTAGCCCCTTCTTACCCATTACCTCACTAACCCAAATGTAAGTCCTCGGCACGTGTCTTGGTCATTAGTATGGTTGGAATGCATATGTACGGTTGTAGAGACTTTATTCATGTTAACTGCATGCATGTTCTTATAGGTCGAGTTAGGCGAGTGTCTGATTCTTCCCTATCTTTCACATATATACTCACCTTCTACCTGATCTGAGTGACGAGCGACCCGTTAGAGTCCGGCATCTTTGAGTCTTGCAAGGTCGACGGTTCAGTAAGCTTGAAACATTAGTTTAACTCATTTGCACTTTTCAGTTGCCACCTTGTTATTTTGTTGCATTAAATTGGTTCTAGTGGATGATTTGTAACTGATGCGTTGGTCCCGTTCTATTGTTCACCTTTAGTTGCATTCACATTTGCTTGGGGACAAGCAAAGGTTTGGTTTGGGGAGATTTGATGCGTGTCTTTTATATAAGGTTTTCACCTCATTTTTACACGCATTTCTGTGCTTTTTATGTAGCTTCTGGCTACAAATACCCCCGAATATCCTACTTTGGTCCGTTTATCGTAATTTGCAGGAATTGACCGAGGAGGAGCTAAATCGAGCCTTAATTGTCCCAATTGTATGCATTCATGGGAAATAAGGAGCCGGAGTTTAGGAATCTTACACTTGGAGGACGTATGAGCTGAGTAAAGGAAGAAATTCAAGTCCTGATGCGCCTATATAGCTCGATCGAGTGGTTTACTGCTCGATCGAATGCTTTATACACTCAAAACTGGTCGATCGACCAGTTTAAGGAGTCGATCGAGGAGGTTCAGCAAGCAGTGCTCGATCGAGAGGTAGTTCTAGCTCGATCGAGTGACATAGAGTTCGATCGAGTAATCTCTCTGCTCGATCGAGGGGATTTCGTGTGTTTTTGGTTTATTTCCGTCTAATCTTTTATGGGCTTTTGTAATCAGTCCATAGATTAGGTTTAAGACAATTTTTCAGTATAAGACTGAGGAGAACATCACGTTACTGCTATCACTTCACGACGTACATTTTCGACTGCTACTCTTGTTACTGTTCTTGGATTTCTATTCTCTACATTTTGTCACTCAGATTCGGTATTATCAATTTAATTTATTTCTTAATCATATTTACTGCTTTTAATTCCTTTTCTCTCTTTGCTCTATAATTGTTCAATCGATCTCTTAATAGTTTGTTATCATGCTTAGTTTTAATTATTCAGTTATCGTAATTGTTAATCCGACGATTATGAGTAGCTAATTTCCTATGCTAAGACTATAGGGAACCCATGATTTGAAGGGAGAGTAATCGATCTACTAGGTTAATATCGATCTTAGTCTTTGTTGTTTAAATGCTACAATTAATTGTAATTGCCTAATTGAGTCGACGCAATTAGACCCTTATTCTTGGTGGACCTTAACCTAGACCGAAAGGTTGGAAGAGGCAGACTAGTAGCGAACAATAGAATATTGCAGCGAGGGCGAAAGTTAAACTGTTTACATTTTAGGGTGAATTAAGGACCGAAAGGTGACGTTCGCTACCCCTTAGACCGTCTTTGCATTGACACGGGACCTAGATTACTCGACCGGATAATTATGGTGAACCGATTTGTCTTAGCTATTCTCTTTTATCTGTTAAACTCCTTCCTTTATTCCTCTTTCCTTATTCTCTTAGTTTAGAAATCACATTTCATAAACCCCCAATTTGGTTACTTAGACGAACTTGAATTTAGCCGACAAATTCCTACCTCTCTGTGGATTCGACCCGACTTCCCTAGCTATATTAGTTAGAGCCAGTTGGTTATTTTTGACAGGTACGCGACAGACGTGTCAATTTCCAAGTTATACAAATTAAAATGAAGCTACTACTCTTACGACAAGTTTGGGTACGCCATTCGACTTCCAAGTCAAGAAAAAAATTCAAATGAGCTCTCTCTCTCACGACTGGTCATTCGCCAAATCAAAAAATGATAGAGTGACGTCAAAAAAGATGGGTCATCCTTACGACAAGTTTGGGTACCTGTTGACTTTCAAGTCAAATACAAATTCACCCGCCAAGTTAGATAATGACAGGGTGACACTACTAGATAGAAGGTTACCCTCGCGGCAAGTTAGGGTGCTTATCATCGACTTCCAAGTCAAATCAAGTAGAGCTACCTTGGCGATAAGTTTTAAGGTGCTCATCATCGACTCCCAAGTCAAAGCAAAATGAATCAAGACCCCGCCACGTCAAGACACCAGGAGGTGCACGTGACAAGGTCTCGAGAGGGCAATTTGTAGGCACGGAAAATTTATTAATGTGCCGAGTAAATAAAATAAATTAATTATTTTGAGTTAATACCAAATTTTAACTTAATTTAATTATTTTGTCCCGATTAAATGAAATATGGGTCGATTCGGATTACAGAGGAGTTATTCGGATCAGTAAACTCAAAAAGAATCAAATTTGGGCCAAGTTGCTAATAAACCCACAAATGGGCCTGTGACCATCAAAGTCCAACAAGGGGATTTGAAACTCTATAAATAGAGCTCTCCTCATTCATTCAAAGGATTGAAAATTCATAATTGCAAAGGAGCTAGAGAGAACAAGGTACAAAATTCCTACGAATCCTCTCTATCAAAATCATTGCAAGCAGTCACAAGCACATCAAATCGTGTCGCCTGCGCTGAAGATTCAATCACAAATTCAAACCTTCAAGAGAGATTCAAGTCATCGCGACCCTCTCAAGAAATCAAATCTACATCGCGTGTAGAGCAATTAAATTTGTCTACACGCGCACCCCTCACGTGTACCCCGTACACGTACCCCTTACGGCATATTAGAATCAGAGGATACATTAGAGATTGTACACGTACTTTTGATATTTATTAATAAAATATAATTGTTTCCTTGTTTTGTATTTCAGTTATCGCAATACAAATTTGCTGTTACAAATTCTTCCCTTGGAATGCGTAAAACTTCCCCAAACCTGCATAAAAACACGCACAAAAATATCCCAAAATACCAAATACGCATAGGAACAGTCTATAGTCTTAATTCTACGCTAAAAACAGTCTATAAACTAATTGTCCTAATTAAAAGTAATATAACAAATTCAACGGAAAATTCAAAAATTATTTATTACAAGATGTTACACGGGGCATTTCCCCGCTCATTTTCCAATGCAATTCAGTAGCCCCTTGGAGGGCTCCTGACTGGAGGACCTCATCTCAGCAACGTTGATTGTCCTCTTCAGCTTCCATAAGCTTGAATTTGAATCATTTAATTCTCTAGGAAGGGAATAGTTCACATTCACATAAGCACGAACTTTCCTCATCCTTGCTCCTCTATCACCGTCTTTAGCATCCTTACTTCCAATTTGATTGACAGCAGTTGCACAACATCCTTTGACAGCTCCTTCATTGCTTTCATCTGTACCTGTAGTAAGGAAAACAGACGAACTTTCCTCCTTTTTGCTCTCAGTCTGAGGCGGAGGGGTAACAATTGCAGCACAATACTCCAAATTTTCAACTGGAGTGTCAATAATAGAGTCAATAGAAGAGAGAGCATTGCAAGGCTGAGCTTGCATGGGAGCCCTCCGGGACTTAGACTGATGAAAAATCAGCTTCTCATCCCCTACCTGAAAGGTCAAAGTCTTCCCCCCAACGTCGATAACTGCACGGGCAGTGGACAAAAATGGTCTCCCTAAAATAATAGGGGTGTGTGCATCTTCGGGGATGTTTAAGACAATGAAATCAACGGGAATAAAGAACCTCCCGATCCTCACAGGTACGTCTTCTACTATACCTAGTGGCCGTGATATACTACGGTCGGCCATCTGGACTATCATATTGGTGCAATTCAGCTTTGTCAAACCAAGTCTCTTAGCCAGAGACAGCAGTAAGACACTCACGCTAGCGCCTAGATCGCATAGCGCGTTATCAATCAAATAGGTACCGATATGACACGGAATTGAAAAACTACCCGGGTCTGACTGCTTAGGAGGTAACTTATTTTGAAATAGGGCTGACCCCATCTCAGTCAAAGCTACGGTCTCACTATCACTAATATTCCTCTTACGCGATAAAATTTCTTTCATATACTTAAGATAAGAGGGTACCTTTGTCAGCAACTCGATAAACGACACAGTGAATTCTAAGCTTTTCAGAAGTTCGACAAATTTGCCGAATTGTTGAGTAGCTTTAGAATTCTGCAGACGCCTCGGGAAGGGAACCATGATAGGTATCTCGAGTCCCTTGTTTCTCTCTTCCAATGTATCTTCCGGTGCAAGTTCTGTATCCTTTGGACGCTTCTTACCTCTCGAACGAAGTCTTTCCAGTGATTTATCGCTTAAACGAGCACTAGCAGGCTCTCGAATAAGCTTCCCGTCATCAAAACTACTCGATCGACCAATATACCCATTCGATCGAGTAGAATCTTCATCAATATCACTCGATCGAGTGAAATTTTCACTCGATCGAGCAACTCCACTTTCTTGTTCACTCGATCGAGTAGAAAAACTACTTGATCGAACAGTACCATTTTCTTGTTCACTCGATCGAGTGGAATTTTCACTCGATCGACCACTTTCTTCATCAAATCTGCTCGATCGACCTCCAGAAACCAGTCGATCGAGCACTTGCTTTGCCGTGAGCTCAATTTCTTCGACAGAACACTGTTCATCATCAGTTATAGCCTTCCTCGGGTCTGATTTTTGCATTTCCGGTCCCTCATATGAACGACCGCTTCTCAGATTGATGAAATTTACCGTCTCATGTGGATTCTTCTCATTTTGAGTCGGTAATTGACCCTGCTTTGTTGAAGATTGGTTCAAGGCTAGTTGGGCAACTTGAGTTTTAAGTGCCTTTATGGACGCATCTTTCTGTTGATCACTCAGCTGAAACTGCTTTGTAAAAGCTTGCAACATAGACTTAAGCTCACCAATTTCACTCACCCCACCGGAAGATGATGCACCGTGGTTAGGAGGAGTAAAGGAAGGAGGCTTTTGAAAGCCTTGTTGATTCTTATGTGGAGGAACATAAGGCTGCTGCTAGGGCGGAGGCGGTGTAGGATTGAGCACATTTTGACTAGTCCACCTCAAATTGGTATGGACTGCCCCTTGATTATTGTAATAGGAACCTCCTTCATGCCTATATTGCTGAAAGGCAAGGACTTGTTCCTTCTCTACAAGACAGCCAACAGCAGTGTGGCCATCATTACCCCCACATCTCTCACATGAAACGGTCTCTCCTCTAGTAAGAACATGGACCGTCTGAGGCTCCCCAACAGCTTGTAACTCCAACTTGTCGAATCTAGCATTCATGGCTTCCAGCTGAGCCACAACCTGCTTATCGACTGCATGAACTGTTCTAATCCCATCCCTCGGGTTTCCATACTCAGCACTGTGATTCGCCATCTCTTCAATAAGGGACCATCCTTTATCATCATCGGTATTCTCTTGGAATCTCCCACTAGATGCCGCATCAAGTATGGCTCTGTGGTCGTCATACAGCCCATTGTAGAACTGATTAGCTAGAAACCATGGGTCAAAACCATGGTGAGGAATAGACCTCACCAACTTCTTGAATCGTGACCACGCCTCATAAAAGCTTTCATCGGGAGCCTACCTGAAACTAGTAATCTTGGCCCTCAGCAGATTGGTGCGCTGTGGAGGGAAATATCTCTTGTAAAAGGCAAGAGCAAGAGACTCCCAATCTGTAACCCCAGCAGCTGTGCGGTCCAAGTCAGTCAGCTACTCCCTGGCTGAATCAGCTAAAGAGAAAGGAAATAAAACTTCCTTAATCTTGTCTTGAGTTACCCCCTAGTGGCTGAGATAGTAGAACAATAGTTTGTAAAGACCTCCATGTGCTTCCTCGAGTCGTCACCAGCCACACCTCTATAGATATTCCTCTCCACCAGATTAATATAAGAAGGACGGATGTCGAATGTATTCCCATCCTCAGTTTGGAGATTGAAACCCTTCGGAATAGAGGATGCTATAGGCACTGAATGACTGGAAAGCTTAGGCATCTTTACTGTAGAAATCGAACTATCTTCTTCGAAAAGAGAGTGATGTAGCTCTGGCTCGAAAGTACTCAAGTCTTCCTTTCGCGATTTCCTTTGCAGACGGAGTCTATGCCTGAATAATCTCTGTGGCTCTGAATCAGCTGAAACTAGTTCAAACCTGTCTGACCTGGGCATAAACAACATTGAAAGAAAATGAATAAGAACTGCCTCAAGGAATAGGAATTCCCTGAGACGGATAAAATAAACGGAACGAAAACAAATAGGGCAATTGCCTCCCCGGCAACGACGCCAAAATTTGACACGTCTGTCGTGTACCTGTCAAAAATAAACTAACTAAACTAACTATATAGCTAGGGAAGCCAGGTCGATCTCCACAGGGAGGCAAGATATCTGTAGAAGTCCGTCTATTTGGTCACAAATGGGGGGGGGTTGTTTGAATTGTTTTCTAAACTATGAAGTTGAAAGGAAGAGAAATAGAGGTAAGAGCAATAAAAGCAAGAAATAAGGATAAAACTATCAGATAGAGAGGGACATGTCAAGATTTCGGTTCACTACGGTAGTCCAGTGACTCAGCTGTAAATGACTCAGACGAATTAATGTAAGACGGATGTTGAAAGGTCCTTTCGGTCCACTTTCTATCCTAAAATACCACTAACTTAACTTTCATTCTCGTCAGGGTAGTCTACTGTTCATAGCAGGCCTATTTAGTCCAATCTTTCGATCTAGGATTAATTTTAGCCAGATTAAAGGATAACTCATAAGCGTGCACTCAACTAAGTCGATAAATACAGTTAAATTGCTATGGTGACAGAATCTCATAATTAATTCATCTAATTCATTCACTACATCGTCACATTCCTACCGCAGATCCCTTAATCCCAACATGAAGGGGTTTAGCTACTCATGTCGCTAATTAAACTAACAGCAGATAAATTTCCAGCAGTAAACATTATGAAATAGCAAACAAATTGCATAAAGAGTAAATTAGGGCAGAGAAATAAATGTAACGAAACGAAGAATTAAAGCAACAAAAGATTAATTATTATTAAGAGAAGAGAAAGGAATTACAATCAAGCGAATCCGGCGTAAAGAACAATCGAATCCGAGCAATAATAACCCCAAAGGTAAAAGTTACAGTGAAGAAGAATGTTTAACGCAGTAAAGTTGATAAAAGCTAAGTAGTGAGTAAAACCTCCTGCTAATGACATAACTCAAGCTTGCTTAAATAGAAAATAATTAAGTTTAACGAAATAAAACATAACACGGGCTAAATAAAAGCCCATAACAGCGAAACCACTCGATCGAGTGGAATGAAACCACTCGATCGAGCAAACACCTCAGCAAATCTACTCGATCGAGTAGAAAGTTACTCGATCGAGTAACTCGTCTTTCTGCAGCTTGAGGATCGAGTAGAATTCTACTCGATCGACCATCCTGGGACGTAGAAACCACTCGATCGAGTGGAAAAACTGCTCGATCGAGTCCTTTATCTTCATTTCAGCTCAAGTCCGTCACCGACTGCCTCGTAATTCATGCCTTGACGCTTCCAAACGTAGTATCTTACTCTGGAAAAATCCCGTCTCCTCTAAATGCATGCAAAAAGGACGAAAAAGGGCACGATTCTACTACTTTCGCGTTCATTTCTACAAAATGGACAAAACGAACCAAAGTAGCCAATTTGGGGAAAAATACTATAAAAACAGTATAAAAAAGCATAGAAATACGTGCTGAAATAGGCTAAAAAGACTATATAAAAAGCACGTATCAGCAGCTGTTGGTAAGTATGTCTGGTGGCTGATGCAAAAAAAGGACCATCTTTGGGTAAAATGGGTGCATTGTGTTTATATAAAAGATTGCTCTTGGCGTGACTATAAACCTCCACAGAGGAGTAGTTGGGCTTGGAGACGTATTTGCAGAGTGAAAGATAGATTGTTGGTTGGGTATGTTGGTAATGATTGGTTAAGTGCTAAAGGTGTCTATACCATAGCTGCAGGATATCAGTGGCTGGGTATAAACTGTCCAGTTGTGGATTGGTATCATTGCATTTGGAATTCTGCTGCTTTTCCTAAGCACCAATTCATTGGCTGGCTATGGGTTCAAGGTCGTCTGTTAACCAAGGATAGACTGTTTCGTATGCACATTGGAGCTGACAAAACCTGTGATCTTTGTGGTGTAGCTGAGGAGAGTCATGAGCATCTTTTTTTTGAATGCGTATACAGTCATTTATGTCTACAGCAGGTTAATGGTTGGAGCCATGGTAATATAACGCAGGCAAATCAGTTGGAATGGTGGAGGGAGCACAGGACCACTGGTAAGCTGGATGTGTATGTAGCCATCTTCCTTGCCCTGGTCTATCACATCTGGTGGGCTCGCAATAATTGTAGGGTTAATCAGGTGGTTTGGACTCCTGAGGTAATTTGCCAAAGGGTCAAGTTTGATGTAACAGTGAAACAAAAACAGGTAAATCCAATTCGTAATATGTTGTATGGTTGAGAAAATCTTGTACTTGGGCTTTATTGGATTAATGAAATTTCTTACTTTCTACCAAAAAAAAAAAAAGAGATAGAGTCATTGTGTAATCAATCTAGTTTAGGGTTTATAGTTGTACTTAATTATGACTATTAAGAGCATAAACTCTAAATAAGAATATAAACTTGTTAAGATACAAAAGAGGTTTCACTTTTGTGATCCTATACACCACGATTTGATGTATGGCTAGCCCATTATCAAGGTGAATATATTCTAAACCAAACTAGAATGATACATCATGTAGATGATGCAAGACTCAAATTGGTAACCAGAGATTAAACCTTAAATTCTGGAATGATGAACGCAAAGAGTTATCGAGTACTCTTGGAACCATTAGATTGTTAATCTTATGGTATATGTGTATCTTGTATTCAAAGCAAGATGTCTCGTGCCTTTTGGTTGAAAAGGAGATCGAGGTTGTAAATCATTGATCCATAATAGGTTGATCATTTTCTTTACCAACGATTTAAGTTGACGCTAATGTGTTCACTTAATAAGGTAAATAGAGAAATCTTTAAAAAAGTTCAAAGAATCACGATTTAGTCGTGATGTGATTATCAAAGTGAAGACTTTGATATAAGCCAAAGGAAACGTGATATAGTATCACAAATTAATCTCTCTTAGCACGCATTATGGGATAATGTGTGGTTGGATAAAGAAATCAAACGCTATTCAATATGGTTTGGACTTCAATCAAGTTACTTTGAGTTACTTGATCCTTTTGGGGATTTTATCATTTTGTCTAAATTATTTTTCCCACTAAATCTAAAACGAATCATATGAGATATGAAATGGTAGAGTACCATGCTTGTAAGTTTTCACAAGAAACAAATGCTCATTTTTCCTTACTATAATCATGATTACAACGAGTTTATGGCTCGTGAAGCTGTCTTTCTAGAATACGAGTTTATTTCTAGAAGACAGAGTGGGAGAAAATATTCAAGAGCCACAAAATAATTATGTCAAAAATTGTATGTCGCAAGAAACTGGTTTTTCTTGGCTACATGACGTTGTTTCTTCGAAACCTAGGAGGTTAAACTCATCACTTGTTAAAGATGATGAATTCGTGTTACTTTTAGAAAGTAAAGAGCTTGCAACTTACAAAGAAATTGTTTGATTCAAGTTACTTCTGGAAAGTAATGATCATATGACTTAAATAAGAGTGTTTAAGTCACAACTCAATACAAGGCTTAGAGCCATGAAAATCCAAAATAAATTCCAAGTGGAATTGTTGGATATCAAAGAGAGATATCAAAGCTTGATTGGTGGCAAAGGGTTTTGCACTAGTTGAAATGCTTAAGTCTATTTGGATCTTCTTAGGGATTGTGTTTCATTATAATGATATACATATAGCAAGTGAATCTAAAACCCACTTCTTCAATTAGAAGGAATGTATTCAATACATGTCTAGAGTTTTGTAGATTCTTGCAATCCTAAGATAATGTGAAACTTAAGAGAGGGTCTTAAGTAGGACATCAATGGGTTGGAATCAATGTTTTGATCATGTTATAAAACGTTTCTCGATAAGTCGAGAAGTTGTGTTTATACATAAAGTTTAGTGGGAGTTACGAAAATTTTAAATAGTCTTATATGTGGATGACATACTGATCATTGGGAATGATTTGACACTTATGGAGTATTATAATACATCTTTAATATCCGGATTTATGGAGATAAATCTACATGATATTAGCATCAAGTAAGAAGTCTTATGTTGATAAGATTCATGATTAGTTCAATCGAGTTGAACATATTTGATTGATTCCATTTGTTTCTGCTGCCGGATCAATTAAATGAGTAATGATGTATAACACTTCATATACCTTGAGTATGATGAATTGTTTCAAAATCGAATTTAAGTAATAGTTACCAAATAGCCATATAGATTATCCTTAAGTGCTTGTAGAAGCATTAAGGGTGTAAAGTTAAGTGTTTTTGATGCAATTCACAAGTTTGTGTAAGACCTTACATTAATGACTGTTGAGATTGTATAAGGTTTCGGACAAAAACCGTATTCAAAACACCTAAAGATGGTTAAGGAACCATTGTGGCTATGTTCACTACTACAGATACAGCCTATAACAACGGGTAAAAACCGTTGTAAAATAAAAAAGCGGACGTTGTTAAAGCGGCCGTTGTAGAAGGTATTTACAACGGTTTGCTTATTTAGTGAAACCGTTGTCTAAAGTATTCACCACGGTTAAAAGCCGTTGTTGTTGGGTGTTCACCGTTGTGGAAAGTGTTTCAAAATTTTGGAGGGAATAATATAACAACGGTTGTCGTATGTATAACCGTTGTTGTAACTTTCCCTCCAAAATTGTGAAGTCTTTTGACAACGGGTTTATGGTACATACCCGTTGTTGAAATTTTTAGTAACAACGGTTCTTTGTTTAATACCCGTTGTTGTAATTTTACCTCCAAAATTGTGAAGACTTTTAACAACGGTTCTTGATTAAAACCTGTTGTTGAATATTATGCGCGGGTATTTGTGAATGTCATTCACAACGGTGTTATTTTTATTAACCGTTGTGAAAGGTATTCACAACGGTTTTTTTTTAGTAACCGTTTTTATTACAAACTCCTAATGTTTTGAAAAAATAAATTTGTTTCATGCCATATCATTCAAAAACCTGCATATGTCAACAGCACCAGCATAAATCACAGCTGGGTTCATCAGAACTCAATAGATTGTGAATTCAACCACAACAGCAGCTGCATCATATATATATATATATATATATATATATATATATATATATATATATATATATATATATATATATATATATATATATATATATATATATATATATATATATATATATACTTACAAGGAGTTGAATTTACATATGAACTAATCATTCCCTAACTTCAACAAAAAATTTACTAATAAGTTGATCTAAACTCTGAGTATATGCATTTCTAGCTAATATATTCTAAGACGTAGTTGCCCCACATGTCTCTTACCTCGTCTATATCTACACTTGAGTACTGCTCAATCTGTTGTGACTGGTTGATTGCATACTGCGGCAAAAACAAAGAGAAGACATTATGGTATATATAGCAGCAAGCAAGACAACATTAGCAACATCATGGTATATATAGCAACAAGCAAGACAACATTAGCTCTAATTTAAAAAAAGTAATAAACACATGTTTAAATTATTACTAACCTTTTCTGAATAACGAGATATCTTCGCCTAATAATCTCCAACATGAACCGACAAGCGTAGTATCCACATTGTATGCTTACTGGCTGGCGAGGGGCCTATTATTACATAAAAAAACAGACGAGAGAAGGCTCACATCAGAATCTTGAACTTTAGGTATTGTATTAATTAGTATTAAACACAGATTTTGCACTTAATGTTATTGTATTTGAGCACGTACCCACATTATCGTAATAAATTCGGGGCCAACATCGAATCTTCCGTGGGTTGATCCTGCTCGTTTGCTCTTTTCTTCTTAAAGGCCCTATTTTTAAAAAATAAAAAAGGAGGCAGAAACTAATTTTTTTAGGGGCAAAAATATGAAAGAGCTTTTTTCTATAAATAAAAAATGAAAATGTTATTATAAATAAATCAGTATTATAAACTTACATATTAATCAAGTGCTTAAAAGTCTCGCTTGGTTGATGATGTAAAGAGTCCAACCGAAAAACTTTATTCCTTGTCGGCATGATGGCTGCTAGCACCCAATGAGTCCTACATCAAGAGACATCATCATTATTAATAACAAGTACATATATTAGGTATGAAAATGCAATTGTAGGGGGAAACGTAATATTAATTTGTTTATTACCCTTTTTCATTATAAGCGCCAAAAATCAGCTTCTTGGTTGTCGCCAATTGCAGAGCAATATAATTTACCCGTTGTTCGAACGTGAAATCCGGAATAAATAAAGATAAAACATAGGGGCACAGGAATCCGTATAGATCAGATGGAATATTCTTCTCGGGGATCACTCTCAATTTCAATATCCTACATTATTACGGTATTAATTCCGGTATTTAAAACACTATCTAGTAGTCAGAATATTAGACTATGAAATTATTTATTAAGAAACTTACTTCATCCAAACAAATATGTGTTGGACATCAATCTGGTCTAGGCCAGCCCATACGGCTAGCACATCCCATGATACATGTGCTTGCGCTCACTCCCTAGAATATCCTCTTCGAGCGGAATAACTATCAATTGCTCGGTGGCTATGCGATGGCCACCTCCTCATGCGATCTCTTCATCGTCACCGTTCTTACTTTTTGCATGTAATCCTTCCCTTTATATTGTGTGGAGTTTAAAGTCCTAATAACTTTCTCGTCCGGAAAGAATGAGTCTTTGATTTTGTCCCCTACACAAAATTACCATGCTTTTTATAAATACAGACAAAATATAAATAAAGGGAGCGAGGTTAATTTTTAAAAAAATGGAGAAGTTAATTAAATACATACCTCATCAAGTTGTTGTGAAGTCGAGGTCGTTGGCATGTCTGTGGACTTAGGCTTATCCGCCAAAGCCGCCTTTTTTGTTCCCTACAAAAAAAAAATAACATATAAATTTAACATATAAAAACATTCAACAATTAAAAATGTAACACATATATATATATATAAAGGTATTTCTTCTAACCCCAACGCTTTCCGCCGCTCAAAGGAGGAGGCGGCGGAGATATCTTCGCCAAGTAGATGTGAGTATCGAGGCCATTGGATGAAACTTCCAAGCGCATCTCCCCCAAATGGTAATGTCGTCACGAATCGGGACAGGCGTTGAAATTTTTCATGGCCTGGATTGACTGTAGTTATCTCTACTATTCTATGATTCGGCAAAAGTTTTTCGCCATGAACTACGCTTTCATTGCTGCAGATTTGTTTTCTACGAGACCCCGGCCAACACGCACATGTGGCTTTTCGATTCTATTAGGGTCAACAAGAATAACTGGCCTCTTGTTTACGGCCTGAAGAATATACACATACATACATTATTATATCTTTGCAAAAACGCTTGAAAGATTCAAAAGATTTTGCAAAAACGCTTTCTATCTCGGGCCGATTTTTGCACAAACTTCAAATTCATATAAATTTAACTAATTAAACACTTCATGCATACCTTCTGAAAACAGGAACCGACTTGAAGGGGATGTATCTTTGTTTTCCATCAGCCGTCTTCTCAAGTTGCATCTCCTTTTCGGACCCATTATTTACCTAATAAAATTAACCAATTCAATGGCACCATGTCGGAAGTTAGCAAAGGAACACACCCCCGATCTTACTCAAAAAAAAAAAAAAACAAAAGAAAAATAAGGAAGTATTAGGTACCTGATCGGCTTTAGTTGTTACAACTTCAGAAGCATTATTAGGTACCTGATCTTTCTGAATCTCGTTGACCGATACTTCCTTCTCATGTATTGCCAAGGTAGTAGCGGCCTCTTCACCAATCTGTTGTACCTTATTATTACCCCCTTTAGAAATGACATCCTCCATCATCTTCACTTCTTCTTCGGAAAGCTTACCTCCATTCAGCTTTAGTAGTACGGATGCCATTAATCAAGCTGCTTGCCAAGAATGTAATGTGTCAAAGAACTTTTATCCCAACAATAACATGTGAATTGAACTTAAATGAAAATAATAGAATAAATGTTACCATGTCAGCGTTCTCAGACTTAGTCTTCCTTTTCTTCTTTATCTGGGCAGTTTTCCCATAATATTTCGTTACTCCAACCTGTAACGGGACGCCCCTCAAACGACCTGGATGTTCGGGTCGGCCGATCGCTCTAGCAAGAACGTCATTACGACCACTGGGAGTAAATTTCCCTTCTTCTACCTCTTTCAATACGTTATCCTATAATATATTAAATAAACTTCAAATTATATTTGTGACTAAAATAATAAAGTTAGTAATGAACTCGTCTTAATAAAATAATGCTTACTATGTTGGCCAAAACTTCCACATCGTATTTGTCATGCGGCGACCGGGATCCTTTAGGCGTGTGCCCATGTTTATAAGTTACATGCCGATCCACCTCTTTCACTCCCTTTGCCACCTACACATTAACATGGTAACATTTATACACGTAAATGTGTATCAATGCAAGTCCAAGTGTGATTAAAAAAATAAAGTCTCACAGGGCAATAATGCATGCTAATTACGAGGTCCTCTTCTATCTTTTTGTAACCGCCTCGAGAACCATAGAATTTCCCCTTCTTGCATGAAATGTTAGCACGATTTCTTTTGCTAACGGCCTTCAAATAATTATATAAAAGCGCAAGTAGATGAGATAATAAAAAGATTATATAAAGGACTCATTAATTAAAAAAATGATAGGTAAATCGTTAAAAGGCGAGGATATTTAACACGAAACTTCTCGGTAGTTCTCATCTTTTTGAAAAGATCCCATTCTTCCTGCTTGATGGTGGGACACTTGTTTTCCGGTGGGCTCTTACGCATCTCCCCCGTTGCCTTGTCCACATACAACCAATCCCTAGCAACGCCACACTTCCACTGCCTGTGGACATCCGCTGCCTTATGCATTAAATACTCATCATGGCTTTTATCGGGTATAATAAAGCCTTCCTTTACACGAGCCAAGTATAACTCCGCCAATTTTGGATTCAAAGTTCTAACATCATCTAAATGGATAGGCACAAACTGTCTTGTGCAAGCACCAATCCAACTGAGAAAAGACCCGCATTTGGACCAAAGAGGGAAACCCATCTCACTCCATGTTATTTGGGCAATTTTAGCGGCTATAGTTGCAAGGACTTTCTTGCACTTCGTAGCACCCCTCTCACCAGGCTTATTATCACCAGGCTCATTATTCTTTTGACTTCTTTTACGTTTTTCACCCATGATAATCCTAAAACCCAAATATCAATGATATAGCTGGAAATGAACAACTTAACAACGTACATGCAGAGTATTATCTAAAACCCTAAACCCTAACAGATTGAGCTTCTAAAATCCTAAACCCTGATAAGAGGAGTAAAGTAGATGATGCGGGATGATAAAGATAACAAAGAAGACGAAAAACAAACAGATGCATGAAAAAGAAACAAGATGATCGTCTTAAAACCCTAATGACGAAACACAAAATTAAAGTAACATACCTGTTGATGATGATGATAAAGAGAACGAGCAGGATGATAAGGGAAGGCAACGGAATCTGGGCTTCGGAAACTGGGCGACGGCCGGCGACGAGAATGTAAAAAGCGAGGAAGAGAGGAGAATTAACTCAGGATACCAACGGTTGAACTAATAATAATGTTGTGTGTGTTTGTGTATGGCATGCTGTATGGGTTTCTATATTAGTTTTTTATTAAGACAAACTATTGACAACGGGTGCTCAAAGAAGAACCGTTGTTATATGTTAATAACAACGGGTCAATAAAAGTAAACCGTTGTCAAAAGTTTATTACAACGGTTAAAATATACCCGTTGTAATATATTTTCACCAAATTTGCGCCAAAATGAAATATGTCAAAAAAATAATTACAACGGGTAGAGGTACTACACCCGTTGTTGAAAGTATTAACAACGGGTAATTTAAATATAACCGTTGTTATTGTTGAACCTCTTTTTTTAAAAAAATTACGTAATTCTATTACGGTCCAAACTGTAACAATACATTATTCAAGAATTTCAACACCAAAGATCCACATCTAATAATAAGATCAAGAAAATAAGACAACTTACACCAAAGATGCATGCATATCTTTGTATGTGTCCCGATGAACTATCTCAGGATCGGGGACGTTTCTTGGATGTCATAGTTTCTTCGTTAACCCAAATACCTTCACTATGGTCATCACGCATATAGATGCTTTCAGTGTCCTCATGATCAGTGTCAACATCGTCGAAATAAGATACAGTGGTAGACTGATCCATTCCCTCAAAAACGACATCCTGATCATCATCATCATTATCGGATGGACTACTCCTTCTTTTCCTTATAGACAGTACAACAGACCACTTCTTATCCATAGGATCGGTGACATAGAACACTTGTTTAGCTTGGGATGCCATTATGAAAGGATCATCCTTATTATTGCCAACCTTACCCAGATTGACCAACGTAAATCCCATCTTATCCTTTCGGACACAATGGATGTTGTTATCAACCCAGTTACATCGAAACAAAGGCATTGTGAAATCAATGTAATCTAGTACCAATATTTCTTGAATAACACCATAATAAAGGCATTTTCCCCAAATAGGCTTTTTATCTTTTGAAGTAGCAAAGTGCATTGCCTCAAATTCAGAACTCACACCACTATTTTGCATTGTGCTCACCTCATCTTGCTCGCGGGTGTAAAAAGTATATCCATTAATGGCAAAACTGTTGTAAAAGGTGACCCTGGCATTTGGACCTAAACCAAGACGTAGTAACCTAGGAGAGATGTCATCACCAGTTTGATCAAGTACATCGTAAGACAATATTCCTAAACCACTCCGGAAACGTCTTCGTATGCTCGTTCGCAATCCACTTCTCGGTCTTGTTTTGGTGATCGTATTTGAGCTCATCTTTGTGTTGTTGAATATAAGGTTGCACCTCATCTTCGTTGTTTAGCACATACATGTGTGCTAAATGCAACATTTCACGTGTCACAATTTTTTCAACCCGGCCCCTAATACCTTTTCCGGTCATCCAGTCACTATGACGATTCTTAGGAACGCCAATCAACTCCTTAGGGGAGAGATGAGCGTAACAATATGAAAGAGCTTCGTCTAAAATAGCGCGTTCAGCAATACAACCTTCCGGACGATACCGATTAGATGTATAGTCCTTGTAGACTTTCATCAATCTTTCGAAAGGATACTGGTATCTCAAGTACACGGGCCCAAGGTACAAAATCTCCCTAACCAAGTGAATGGTCAGATGAATCATGATAGTGAAGAAAGAGGGTGAAAAATACATTTCCAACTGACAAAGAGAGGTTACAACGAGGTCCTGCAATGAATCCGCGTCATCGGGATCGATGACTTTCTCGCATATGGACTGGAAGAAGAGACAGAATCTAGTTATAGCATATCTTACCTTTTCAGGTAAAATGGAACGAATAGCCACAGGTAGTAATTGTTGCATCAAAGTGTGACAATCATGTGACTTTAACCCGATGAGTTTTAGGTCTTGCATCGACACTAGGCTTTTGATGTTCGACGAATAACCATGTGGCACTTTAATTCCATTCAAGCATGCACATAACTCTTTTCTCTCATTCCGTGAAAGGGTAAAAGCTGCTGGCGGTAAAAATGTACGATTACCTCTCTTCTGTGGTGCCAACTCTAGCCTAATACCCATCATTTTCATATCTTCCCTAGCTGCGGCGTTATCCTTTGTTTTACCAGGAACATTCAGAAGGGTATTTATAATATTATCACAGACATTTTTCTCAATGTGCATGAAATCGAGGCAATGCACGACCTCCAGTCGTCAGCCAATATGGAAGTTTATCAAAAAATATGGATCTTTTCTTATACCCACGAGTAGACAATTTAGAGCCGCTCTTCTTCCCATAATCTATCTCAATATGCTTTACTTTCTGATAAACTTCATGCCCACTCAAAATTCTAGGAGGTTGACGAAGTTCTTGTCTTCCATTGAATGCTTTCTGCATCTTGCGATAACAATGGTCATGAGACAAGAACCTCCTATTTCCCATATACACATACTTACGAGAAGACTTCAAGTATTCAGACTCGATATCCTCCCCACACAATGGACAAGCCTCTTTCCCATGAACTGTGTGCCCAGAAAGGTCGCCATAAGCCGGATAGTCAGTTATTGTACACAATAACATCGCTCTCAAATTGAAAGTTTCGTTCTTATATGCATCAAATACTTCTATCCCACTATCCCACAACAATCGCAAATCATCTAGAAGAGGTTCCAAATATACATCTATATCATTTCCGGGTTGTTTAGGGCCGGAAATTAACAACGACAACATCAAATACTTTCTTTTCATGCACACATATGGAGGTAAGTTATAAATAGCCAACACTACTGGCCAAGTACTATGTTGGCTACTCATGTTTCCGTGTGGGTTCATTCCATCGATGGACGAGCGCTAGACGTAAGTTTCTAGGTTCATTGCCGAACTCGGGATACTTAGCGTCGAACGATTTCCATTGCTTACCATCTGCCGGGTGTCTTAGCTTTCCATCATTTATTCTTCCTGTTTCATGCCAAGTTAACATTTTTGCATCATCGGGATTCGCATAAATCCTTATGACTCTTGGTATCAATGGAAAATACCACAACACCTTAGCCGGATCCCTTCCTTATCCTTATAACGCCACTCCAAACATTTAGGGCAATTGGTTAAGTTTTGATATAATTTCCGATACAATATGCAATCATTTGGACATGCATGTATTTTCTCATATTTCATACCCACTCCTCTTATTAGATTTTTCGCCTCATATGTCTTAACAGGTAGAACATTACCATCAAGAAGCAACTCCTTTATCAAGGCTAAAAAACTAGTGAAACACGTGTCACTCACCCCATTTGCCCCCTTGATATTATACAACTTCACCACAACCGACATTTTTGTGAACTTACAACCAGGATACAGAGGTGCTTCAGACTCACACAACTTCTCATACATGTTGTTAAGGTCATCCCAATTACTAGTGTCATCACCTACATCTTCAAAAGCAATGGACTCATCATCATTCTCTTCATTATCTATAGACCCAACATTCAACTTCTCTACTTCCAACTCTTCCAACTCAAAAACTCGGCAAACTCAGGATCATCGGTTAGCCTTTCGTGTACCTCAACATCATCTTCTTTAGAGTTATTCTCTTCCTCTAATGATTCCCCATGAAAAATCCAAAGTGTATAGGATCGACTAAATCTCCACTTTTCTAGGTGTATTTTAACGTCCATAAAAGCCATATAGCTAATATTACCACATCTTTCACAAGGACATGCAATACTAGAAGAACCTTTCAAATTGTTCGAAACGAATTCATAAAATTCAGCTAAACCATCCTTGTAGGTGCGGTCACTCATATTTGCATCAATCATCCAAGTTCGAGTCATTATTCTACATTCGTAATAATAGGCAACTAATTCAGAAAATACAATAATAGGCAAACAAATAAACGAAATTCAGGAAAGCAATTAAGCTAAATTATCAACAAATTGGATAATAACCCAAAAAATCCTATATCTAGTTATAAGCGTTGCTAAGAAACATATATATACCTGATTGATAAACACGCGCGATGAGGGAGAGAAGACGTGACAACAGTGACGGAGATGAAGACAGAGAGACGATCAGGGAGGAATGGAGGATGATATAGTAGCAGTATTAGCTTGTGTTTGTGTTTGTAGCGTATAGCAGAATAAAGCAATATGTTTTTCTTAAGATTTTCATAATATTAATAACAACGGTTATTGAGTCTACAACCGTTGTTAAGACTTATTAAAAACGGGTTCTAATATAACCGTTGTGATTACTTTTCACTAATTTGGCGCCAAACCATTAACAACGGTTAAAATTTAACCGTTGTTATTAGTTTTTTCATTAACAACGGTTGTTTAAGTATGACCCGTTGTTAAAACCAATAACAACGGTTAACAACCCATAACCGTTGTAATTAAGTTTGGTAAAATTCGCGGAATAAATTCTACAACGTGTTTTGATGATTTTCGTGAATAAGCGTTGTTAAAGGGCCGTTGTGGTTGCCTGTATTTGTAGTAGTGGTTATTTAAGAAATGGATTTGTTAGAATCGTTCTAGGCAATAAAGAACAATGAGAGATGCTTACAACGGAAATTGAGTACACTTGCAATCATGAGATGTGAAAGGGGATGGATCCCGCACACTGTGAAAATAGTGGGAGCTATTCTAAGGCTAGAGAGCTTATGTCTAGACTGGATCTAGACACGTACTCAGAAAGTTTTGTAATGCAAATGTATACATTACAAAGGAAAACGAGAATGTAGTAAGGTTGAGTAAGGTACAAGAAGTTGATAAAACCTACTAACCAAAGCATTCTTATAGGCTTAACATGATGAGTCATGTCATATGTCATTTCAATTGCATTGAGATGAACAACTACATATAAGATGAAAATTGATTATAAAAATATGAAGTAGTAATCAGGTATTGACTATTCATATGTGATAATCACATTTTTCGTTCGAGTTTTTTAAATCTGAAAACTCCTTTTATACTTTGTTACATCCAAACGGGTTGTAGAGACAATATTGAACCCCGTTAAAGTGAACCCGGATTAACATGGTATTCGCCCATAGTCACTTGTATGAGGTGACGTCTCGAAGTGACTAGGTGTGATGTGATTGATGGCAAGTTCAAGTGCCATAGAGTCATGTGAGATGACAAGTCGATCACATAGGCAGACCGTTAGGAACACTTTGTCGGGCCTAATGACCGCTTATAGAGTTCTGGCAAATTTATATAGCCTGGTCGTGGCAAGAGCTACTATAGCATTCTAATGAGTCGATTCTTTTAACTAAAGACTGTTCGCCTAAGGTGGCACTGTTTCAGATTAACTTTGATTTATGTTACTATGACCTTCGTAAATGGGGTCAAATGGGCATATTTTGGGTTATGATGGCTGTGGCTAGTCGAAGGGAATAGTGCGATAGGAATTGTCCACCCCCTTGTCAGGGTTATAACAATATCTCAGGGCCACTCGAGGAGTAATGAACTGGAAATGCGTGGCCACGCTCGGAAGGTATCTATGGTAGATAGTTCCGGTCAATTAGTTATTCTCCAGATCGAGGAAACCACTCTCGATATGATCACTTGCAAGTACGACCTGAAAGACACCTTGCATTGAGTGGGAGATAGTAATAGGACAAGAGAATTGGTGACGCACACTTGTCGAGGACAAGTGGGAGATCGTTGGAATATGTGTCCTCCGACAATAATGCGATCACAACTGTCGATCATGATGATCACATGTTTAAATCTCATTTTAAGAATACATGTGGGATGTAATATTTTACAGTCAACTGGTCCACACATATCGGTAATGATTGGCTGACTAGAGTTTGACATTACTGTCGTGCGACGGTGGTGATCAGTTGATCCCCTTAGGTCATACCTATAGGGAAATACTCTTAATTGATTATTTAATTAATCGTATGCCGATACGAGTTAATTAAATTGCTTAAAATTGACGGGTGATTTTGTGAGTAAAGTTAACGTGTCTTATTGTAATTTGATTAAATGAGATACGGTCTAAGTAATCGAATTGTTACTTAGATAAAATTATTGTTTACGAAACAATTGATATTGAATGAGTAATTTATTATAAATACAAGACGTTGTAATTTATAATTTGATAAACCATTTTGGTACAAGTGATTATGAATTACTAGTGAATTTTTTATGTGACATATTTTATTAATATGTTGATTTTTAATATGTTAAAAATACATTATGGTGTAACATGTCATGTAACATGTGACACATGACAAAATTGACAAATGACAAAATAAAATGGATCTTCCATTTTATATGTGCCGAAAAATTGGAGGGAGTATTAGTGGATAAATTGTGTTGATTATTTTAATAAGAGAAAACACAATGATTAAGCCTAATGACTAGCCATGCATGCCTAGTCTTGTCTTGAGAAGAACACAAGACCATGCATTGGCCTCTACTTCCCCCTCCAACCGGTTTTCTACATAGAAAAGACATGGGCTTTTCTTTGATTATTCACATCTTTACTACCTAATTTTTCTAGTGTAAGAAAATTAATTCTCTCTACTATTTGTGAAAATCTTAGAGAAATAAAACCACTAAAACTACTCCCTCTTGGACCGATTTATTCAAGAGCAATTACAAATTATTTTTGTGTCAAATTTTAAGTAAAGACTAATATTATTACTAGTTCATAATAGTATTGGTTATTAAGAGTATTCCTTGGGTATATGCTTTTGGGAGAGGTTCTAATTTGAACCTTGTTCATCCATTGTTGGAAAGCTCGAGAACTAACAAGAAGGAGATCTTGTTGGTGTGCCCAAATGGCCGAAAATTAGATGGTGAGAAATCGATTTTTCCATCTCCTTTTATTAAGTTTGCATGCATAAGATCTTGTATTTATTTTATGACCAAATAAATTGATTCATATATGAATATGTAAACTAATGAGATTAATAAATTCCAACACTTCCTATGGGACGATCCATATCTATTCAAACATTGCTCTGATGGGCTATTCCGGAGATGTGTTCCACATTGAGATGTGAAAGGGGTTCTAGAAGGATGTCATTCTTTTTCTTATGGTGGTCATCATAGACCATCCAAGACCATTACAAAGGTGTTGCAATCCGGCTTCTATTGGCCAACCATGTTCCAAGATGCTAAAGATTTCGTGATGGCTTGCGATGCTTGCCAAAGGACGGGTTCTATATCAAGGAGACATGAAATGCCTTTAAATGGTATCTTGGAAGTGGAGGTATTCGATGTTTGGGGAATTGATTATCAAGGACCGTTTCCTTCATCAAAAGGGAATCGGTATATTTTGGTTGCCGTTGACTATGTCTCTAAATGGGTAGAGGCAATTGCTACTCCAATAAACGATGCTCCTGCCGTGATCAACTTATTCAAGAAGATTATATTTCCAAGGTTTGGTGTTCCAAGAGCAGTAATTTGTGATCGTGGTACGCACTTTGGTGAGAAACAACTTAATGCTTTATTGGAAAAATATGGGGTTTACCATAGAAGAGGCTTGGCTTACCATCCAAAAACTTGTGGACAAGTGGAGGTTTCTAACTGTGAGCTCAAGTCCATACTTGAGAAAGTTGTTGCCAAATCACGAAAAGATTGGAGTATGAAGCTCAATTATACTTTGTGGCCTTACCTGACCACATATAAGACACCTATTGGTACCTCACTATATAGGTTGGTCTATAGAAAGGCGTGCCATCTTCCCGTTGAGATGGAACACAAAGCTTATTGGGTGGTCAAGGAGCTCAACATGGATGCAAAGTTGAGTGGAGAAAAGCGGTTGTTGCAACTAAATGAACTTGATGAGTTTCGCTTACAAGCTTACGAGAGCTCCCGTCTTTACAAGGAGATAACAAAGAGATGGCGTGACAAGAAGATTTTGAAGAAGGAATTTCAAATTGGTAATAAGGTGTTGCTCTTCAATTCCCGCTACAAGCTATTTCCGGGAAAGTTACGATCATGGTGGTCCGGTCCATATATCGTCACAAATGTCAACAAGTTCGATTCCGTTGAAGTGATGACCACCAATGGCGAAAAATTCAAAGCTAATGGCCATCGTTTGAAGGTCTACCATAAGTATGTGATCGTTGGATTAATAGAGGAAGTGACCGTTCATCCTTTACTTATGGAAGCTTAAACCGACTCCAGCTTCTTAAGTTGTGCGGGACGTTAAACCAGCGCTTCTTGGGAGGCAACCCAAGCTTTTATTTGCTTTTGTTTTTAATTTTCCGCTATTTAATGTTTTTCGTAGAATTAGGAATAAATTACTAGACTTGACGATGTTTATTTTTGTGATTTGTGGGTGAAAAATGAAGAAAAGGAAGCTCAAAGAGGAAATGCACGCTTCCCCATCCATGAAACCCCGTTCGGAATCGTAACTTTCAAAAACGGGACGGAAATAAGAATTACGGAGAAAAGTCAAAAAAGCGCCTAAAATCGGTCAACCCCGATCGGGGTTCCCAGGCCCCGATCGGGGTCGTGGTATTTTATTTTTTGGCCTTAATTTGTCTATACGGGTAAGAGGAAATCACTTATGCTCATTCCATCAACTGCTCGACGGTACCCTTTCTCCATTTCTCTATCTTTTTTCTTCATTTCTTCACCTTAAATCACTTCAAAACATCATTTCATTCATCAAATTGCAAGATTCATTCAACCTTTAACATCATCAAGTAAGTATTCCTCTCATTTCTCTTTGATTTCATCCATTTTAATCAATTTAATCAACTTTCCCAAACCCTACCTCAAATTGGGGGAAAATGATTTTGTGCTAGAAATTGATGATAATATGCTCTATTAATGTTTATAGAATGAATTACTTCACTAATTTGTTCTATTATACTTGTTTGGATGGATTTTTGTTTGCCTTAATATGAATTTTTGTCTTAAAAATTTCAGAAATGGCACCTAGAAAAGCTACCAACCAAGGTGCTACAAAGAGAAGGATAGGTGATGCGAAGTCCTCCCGGGCTGTGGAGGATGTAGAAATGCAAAACATACCGGAGTGGCATGATTCCATATTTCCCCAAGTCATCTTCAATAGTAAGACACAATGGGATAATTGGGTCATCTTACACGCCAAAGGTAGGAAAGCCACTAAGTTTATCAATCAAGATTCTTTAAAGAACATTGGTATTGAGAAAAATGTTAAGACTTTGTTTAAGAACCTTGATATGAAAGCTTGTTACAATATGAATTATAAAACCTTTCCCAAACTCACCCTTGAGTTCTCGAGTGCTTTCGAGTTTCACAAATAAAAAAAGAAGGGTTTTATTCATTTTGTAAGTTTCCGGTTGTTTAATAATGACTATCGATTGGATTTAGCGGAATTTGCCAATATATTTCAATTGAAACATGAAGGCTTGCATGTTGACTCACCCGATTATTACAACCCCAAATTGACTTGAGAATCCATTTCTCACTACCCCTTTGCTGGTTGGGATCATGTCCCTCACTTTATACACTACCCCGAAATACGCATTTGGCAAAGGTTTATGGAGTGGACTTTCTTTGGTAGAAATGAGGCTCACTCGGTGAGGAATATAGAGGTTGAAATTTTGGGTGCCTTTCTAATTGTGAATGGTGATGAAAAATGGGAGACAAATATCCCCTACAACTTTGCAAACCACTTGACCAAGCAATGTAATGTTAAAAATAGTTCTATTGTCAAGGGTGGGTTGGTTACTAGAATTGCACATCATTTATGCCGTTTTACCCAAGAGATCACCAACTTGCGACCTTTGAATGCTACTAGGGAAAAGGGAGATGGACTTGATTATGAATACTTTCTATCTTGTAATTGGTTTAGAAATTCTCATCCACACATGATTTGGAAAATTGGTGATAATGATTCTATTAGACTACCAGATGAGAAAAATGAACTAAAGGCCTTAGTCCATACCAAACCCCGTCATAGCCTAGGGAAATCGTTTTCTAGTTGTTATTTATTAAGGAATTACTCTGTTGTTTCTATTTTGGTTTTTTTATTGTAGTACTGAGTATGACTTTGAGAGCCATATTACTATAATGTAAGACTTTGCGCATTGTCAAAAAAAAAAAAAAAAAAAAAATATCAATAACCACTAGACAGAATCGTATGTACATACATTTGTTAGTTGTTACATTCAAATACATCAATAATATCCGATCGACCTTTACTATCTCGCAGTCTCGCACGCTTTAGTTCCAATTTTTAGAATTCCCAAATTTTGATAGTGCATTTGTTCTTATTAGTCGATCCAACCAGTTCATCTAGTATACCGTATGTATACGTGACAAATTTGAATTTAATCGGAGTTACAAAAAAAACACTCGCAGTAAAAATTGTTGTAGTTCAAAATGGAGTCCAGTCTATAAAAGGAGAGGAAGCTGTCGACTATAAGGGCTCAACTTCTGTTTGGATGAGTATGTAACTCTGTCTAAAAACAACTGTGAAAACGCCATTTCTTCCCCCCCACTCTTTCTCTCTCCTCATCTTTTCTCTCTCTAACTCACCTTCACTATTTCCACACTAAAAATCACTACCTCCACTCCTCACTCTCTTCAAGCTTCCATGGATGCTTCGGTTTTACAGCTATGGCGACGATTACAAACCTTAACGAAGCTATTTCGCTTCGTTGAGATATTTACTCTAATTATTCTACTCTCGTGGATTTTAATCCGTCTTCCTTTCGCCGTCAAAATCTCCGGCGAATATTTAGGTATAATCGCCGCACTCGTCTTCTCTCCTACCTCCGTTTTTCTCCTCGGTAACGCCATTGTCGTCTCGCTTTTAGCGAAATCCGGATTATTCTCCGCTAATGACGTGTCCTCCTCCGCCGTTGACGCCGCCGTCGCTGAATTTAACCGAAAACTCCGGTCCGATTCCGACGACGGTGACGAACACTCCGAGACGACGCCGTTTAATTCACCGTCGCATGTTGATAAAGCGGAGGTTGTTTTCCAAGACAAGGAGGTCATCGTTTGCGAACCGAAGGTTTCGGTTGCGGTTAATTTTGTTAACGAAGAGAAAACGGAGGAAAAAGAAATTAATTATCGGAGGAGTAAATCGGAGAAGATTAAGAGTGAATTTACGAAGAGAGAAGAAACGGCGAAGTTGCGACGGTCGGAGACGGATGTTTATAGGAAATACGTGATTTGCGGCGGTGATGAATCGACGGCGAAGTTGATTGCAGAGGAAGAAGGAGAAGGCGGCGAAGGCGGAGAGGAGTTTCGGCGAACGATAGAGGAGTTCATTGCGAAGCAAGTGAGGTTTCATCGTGAAGAGAGTCTCGCTGTTGTTCTCCATGGAAAAGCTTAGAATAAGGTTAAGAAAATAACATTAGAATATAATATAATATAATATAATATAATATTATTACTCGTATTATTTTAGCATTAGTATTATGGACTTATGGTTTCGACTAAATATTTAGTGTTAATTTCGTTATTTAGTAGAGTTGTGCGTTTTTTAGAAAATTAAATTGTGAGCTAAATTGATTTCTGCTGCTGCTCTGCTCCTATTTGGTCTTGATGGAAAGTACTCTTGTACGAGCATTATTATTTATTGTACAGGTACTGTAAACCTTTTAAATTTTGGTCCAGCACTGTCAAATACGGAGCATCTGCTCTACAACATTTTTCATGATTTAATGTTTCTCGCAGGGGAGTACTCCTATTACTGTATATTTTCGTTTCAGATTGTGTCCCGCCTGATTGCCGGAATTGCCCCCGCTCCCAGGCTGCTAGGGTCCAAGCCAAATTGCAGTTGCGTCGAGTCAACGTCTTAAAACCGTTTTGCAATGTACAATTAAGAGTTAGAAATTCCGAAATGCTGTAGTATTGTAGTGTAAGGGTATGAATGAACTGTTAGATGGGGAGATGGTGGGAGGACTGAGGTTAATTGTGCATATTAAACTGGCATTGATGGCTCATAGTTGAAGTCCAACCAAAAAATTGAAAACATATTTAATTGGAATATGTTCCTTGTTTTTCGGAATCGATTCTTGTTATTCATAGAATGATTCTGTAATGTCATCCAAACATCCATGGAGTTATCTTCATGTATACTATCAGTATTATTCCAAATTTAGTACTGTACAATTTGTGAGCAATTACATAAATTGGTTTTACTCCTTTGTGATCATACTCCATGGACTAGTTTCTAGCCAAAAAGAGAAGTAACCATCCTTGTCTTAGTACATGCAATCTGAATGGGTTTTATTATTATATTTTCTTGTCTTTACCCTTACACCAAAATCATTAATTATTTCCCTACAGAAATCATGAATTCTTGACACAACCCCTTCTTGTTTACAAGGTGCCTCCTCCTCCTCCATTTCAATTTTATTATTCTCCTTTTTAGTTTGAGGTGATCTACTAAAAATAATTGGTCAAATATCAACTCTACCCTTGTGAAGAGAATTGAGACATTGTTATTTAGTAGAGATAGACCTAATGGCAGAGCTTGGGGAGGGTTAGTATAGGTCCGCTGGATGATAGAAATTTTGAAGTTTCTAATTAAAAATTTTAGAACTTTTTCCGAGTTTACCTTATTTTTACGGAAATTTCCATGGTACCTTTGAATTTTGGCAGATTATACATGGTACCCCTCATTTTAAGTTTCTACATATGGTACCCCCGTGGTTATCTTTTTCATTCCCAGAATACCCTTTTGACAAACTTTCGTCGCAAGGCCGTTACTCGTATGACTTGTGACGCCTTTTTTTGATAGCATAACATACTCAATTACTCATCTAATTACTCATAGGAGTAACGGCGTTATGACGGAAGTTTGTCAAAAGGTTATTCAGGGAATGGAAAAGGTAAACACAGGGTACCGTATGTAGAAACTTAAAATGAAGAATACTATGAGTAATCTGCCAAAATTCGAGAGTACCATGTAAAATTTCCGTTATTTTTATATTAGTATTTCGAAATGGTTTCAAAAGTACTTACTTCGAGAGGTAGCCACAACCCAACTTCATGTCTAGCCTAATCTACCTTACTAGAAACAGTCCTGTGATAAGGGGTGAGAGAGCCTGGCTGGCCGCCCTGTCTCATGAATGTGGCCTTGAACTCTCCCACCTAGCCACTTTTTTTTTTCTTTTGCTTTTTACCTTTTAATGGAAAAGGCAAATCTCATTATAGACGGCAACTATCCGTCTATAACTAAAGACGGACCAAATAACATACCACATTATGCTTGCCTAGTGGAGTAGGGGCCTCTAAAATGTCACCACTTTAAGGGAATTTGACCCGTCTCTTACTATAACGGATATATTCGTCTATAGCAAAACTTACTGATAGTTCTCAGACCCTGAACTGTCCGGTAAAAGACTGGGTCGGACTTACATGCATGCCACCCATATTTATCCTCTCATCCAATCAAAATAAATTAGGGTTTTTTTACATGATACCTTCGTGTTTTTTCGATTTCTACATATTACCCCTCATCTTTTTAAAACATCATTAGTATAATAGTACTCCTAAACTTAATAAAAACTTCTCAAAATACTCAAAAAGCTCCAATCCGTCATTTTTATATGTTTAATTTACGCATTTTTATTGATTTTTTGGGCGATAATTTGTCAAACGTTTATCACGAATATCGTTTACCCAATTTTAAATATGTTTTCTTTATTAAATTTAACGGTTAAAAAACTAAAATTTCGTTAGTTTGGGTATTTTATGAACACTTTATAAAATTTAGGGGTAGCAGTGATGTTTTTAAAATTAAGGGGCGCCACATAGAAATCTGAAAAACACGAGAGTACCGTTTAGAAAATTACATCATAATTCTACTTCAGATGATCAATTTAATTTTTTATTAAAAAAAAGTTTTTTTCTACGAGGTTATTTTTTTTTTTTTTTTTTTAAAATTTATGTAGTGACTAGTACCCCTCATTTTTTTCCAAAAAAAATCACTGGTATTAACCTGGAAAACGGGTTAACTAGTCTAGGCCGGGTTTGGGTCGAGGTCTGTTTGGGTAGGTCACTTCCAGGTTGGATCAGATTCATTATGTTCGGGTCATTCTCGAGTCAGATATTACTTATTATCAAGTTATTTAAGGATAACAGCCAGTTTTCAACAATAAGGCATTTGAGTTCGGGTCGTATAAGGGTCAAGTCAATTTAGGTTCAGTCAAGTTCGGATTCTCATTTTAGGTGTCAGGTCGGATCAATTCGGGTTCGATCAAATTCATGTCTCATTTTACATGTCGAAAATGAAACCTAAGACCTCTTATACACTATATAACAATTCATTTTCTTCAGAGCAGGGGCGAAGCTAGAGGGTAGCAAGGGGTAGCCGCTGCTACCCCAAGCCTAGAAATACCGAGGAAGAAGACGAATTCCTACTACCCCAATTCTACTGACTTTAAGAAATGAATAAATTAAACTATCACAATATTTACTGCAAGTATGTAGGTGTGCAAGTGGCAAGGTGTTTTGTCCACCATCTAAGTTGTCTGTGTTCAATTCCTCTTAAAAGCATCTTTTTAACTCCTTTATTTCAAATGATGTGCCTAACGCCTAACCTAATAATGGTACTTAGTGGTTAGTACTTACCATATGCTAATAGACGTATACTCCCCCGACTCAATAAATTATTTACAATTTTATTCATTTGTGAAAAATATTATAATAAAACGTAAAGGAGTTGTTGAGATGGAGGTAGTATATAATTAGCTTGAATGAGGAAGTATTACATAGATATTTCCTTATAATTACTTGTACATGTTACAAGTTTTTGTTACAAAATATAAATTAGTGAATATTGTTAACGTTTTTGTTAGTTACGCTTTAATAGTTACACAAACTGTTCACATAAATTAAATTTTGGAAGTGTTAACCTTTAAAGATATGAGCATGATCATTAACGACGCACAACAATATTCCTAAAAACATTTTAGCTTATTCCGAAACTCAAACGTGGGATCTTTAAATCACAAATGAGCCATTAGCTAAAAAAATTCCCTCCGTATATATTTTGATATTTGCGCTTATTTTAATAGGTACAAAATTTAGAAAATTTTCGCTACCCTATATTTTAGATCATGACTTCGCCCCTGCTTCAGAGTGGGGGTATTTTGTGACTTCTTCTCTATTATACCTTTTTCCTAACCATAAGACTGAAATATCTTCGTTATAAAATGTTTACTCTCTTTCTTAACCATAAAATTTGCTCCATGAAAGGTTATCTTTAATTGATTTACAAACAATGGGTTAGACTATAAAAGAATTAAGCTATGTGACTTTGTTATGAAAGCGTAATGATTATGAAATCCCCATATATAAGACATACATATCTGATATTGGACACAGAAAGTACATTAGATAGTCTAATTTAGCGCACAAAATCTCCATGCCGGAAAGTATTAACCCCACTAATTAATGGAACACAACTAAACTAAACCTCACTAATTTGCCTTACCCAGCTTTCTTAAAGTGTAATCATTACTTATTAACGATCGATATTGTGATTTGTGTGTGCTAGTAGTGTAGTAATCCAGCCTTAATTGCGGATTTACTTCATCTCATCTTCCATGGTTAGATTTGGTAAACGGATTATTCCAAGGAAAAACTTTGATGGTACCTCTAACTCATCGTCTAATAATTAAGGGGTTAAGGCGGGTGGTATGGGGCGGGTCGAGCCGACCCTGGTGGAGATAGACCCAGAACCGGCTTGGGTACTTTATAGGGATGGGCTGAGGGTGGGCCTAGGGCGGAAGGGTTTAGGCGGTCAAGGGACGGGCCAAGTATTATGATATGCTAGACCCGCACACGGCCCATGGTGGAGGAGGGGTCGGACCTGCCATGGGCCGGGCAAAAAAAAGGACCAACTGGCGGGTCGAGCTAATCCTAAGCTTTGACCTCCTATAGTATATGTAATACTACGGATTTCTTAGGCTTGTACTCGACCGTGTAGAGCCTACTCGGCCGAGTAGTGTAGGTTGTGTAGTCTGTTCGGCTACTGCCGAGGAATACTCGGCCGAGTATGATGAATACTCGACCGAGTAGAGGATACTCGGCCGAGTATACTCTATACCCGGTCGAGTATCCGGTCTGGCGAGTAATTTTTCAGCGGTTTGATTCGGAAGTAATTAGGGATTATATATTCGATAATCAGTTTCTAAAACGTCATTTGCAAACCTAATCAAACCTACAACACTCTAATCATTCCCAAATCTCTCCTCTGTGTGTGTGTGTGTGTGGACATCGTAGTTATCACATTCAATTTTTCATTCTTTCGCCGGTAAGTCTTTATCCCTATGTTGATGATGATTAATTCTAGGGTTTGTCTTTATTCATGAATTGGGGGAAATGGGGTTTTGCAGTTAGTGATTGGAATTATATGATTGTTGTTGTAGGTGACGATGTGGTAATTGTTATGCATTTGTATGGTTGATTGCAGCGTAAGCGGATTGCGAAAAGGTATAGGGTTTCCCCTACTCAGTTATATTTAATTAATTTGAGATGTTGTGATTGTATTGTGTATAATTGTTGTTATCTGCTGATCATCGGAGGATGGGTGTTGTGGTGACGGTGTTGGTGTGGTTATGTTGTGACGGTTGTGGTGTTGTGGACAAACCGTGATGCTGTGTGTGATTGTGGTGGAGTCACTTGCGGGAGTGGCTTCACACCCTAGTTCGCCCTCCGTGGAACCCGTCACGGGAGGGGATGTGCACATTAAGGGACAGGAATTGTTAGTCGCTCGTTGATGAGCTGGACTAGGTGGGGATAGGCTGCGGTCACCCACTGGCGGCGAGGATTACCTGTTGCGATGGTTAATCTGGCAGGGCTACACACTTCGGTGTATAGTCGGTTACTGTGTGAGATCGGGAGACCGGGGATGGAGGATGATCAGCCGGTTACAATATTTGTTTGTCTTATCTTGATTGAGCTGTACTGACCCCGTGTTGTTGTTTTGTAAAACCTGCGGTGATCCATTCGGGGATGGTGAGCAGATTATGACAGGTAATGCAGATGTTTAGCTATGGGACGGTCATGGGGAGTCATCACTTCGAGTCTAGCTTCCGCTGTTGCAAGTTCAGTTGTCTTTGATTTCAATTGTATTGAGACCTTATGCGTTTATATTTGAGTTGGTTTGAGTTAATGTAATCGCTAACTCTTTATACTTTAATAAATGTGTTTTTGCATTGTTGCTTATGATCTCGGGCAACCGAGATGGTAACAGCCTTTCATGCTAGGGTAGTCCTTGGTAAGATACCTTGGTATGAGGGGGTGTTACAAAGTGGTATCAGAGCCGACGATTCCGGCACCTAAAACTAATGAACCCAATGAACTTAGGGAGTCTAAATAAAATGAACCCGGGGAGAGTTGTTTGGAGCTACCAGAAAGACTTGGGAGACGTCCCGAAGTCGCATTAAGGCCCTTACGATCTCAAGCCGGTCACATAGGGGATAACTGTTGTATGTTTGAGTCATGTGAGTTTGATACCTATAGTTTGAATCTTGTGCATAGTTGGATGAAATGATGAAAGAAGTGGAATGTGATAGTTGTTGAAAGATGCATCGATGATTGTTGATGTTAAACTTTGAGCATGAATATGTTGGCATGTTAAGTGTTGGAACATGGTAAAATATGAAAGGTGAATTGTGAATTTGTATCTGATTGATACTGAGCATGAAGAATGTGATCATGTTACCTGTTTAATACAATCTTGAGCATGAAGTATGGTAGTGGTACATGTGCATATGAACATGATGATGTTAATGCTTGATTGTTAGTAGTAGCATATAGTTACGGGCAGGTGTCTATATACATGAATGTCGTGTCTAATTTTCATGTGGGTATGATAAGAGTTCACTTGTGTACTGGTTTCTTGAAGTATTGAGTTGTTGTTGTTGCCTTATGCATGTTAAAATTGTTTTTGTTTAGGAAATTTGATTTGTATGATGATCGATTATGGAAGGGTTGTCTTAAAACTGTCATAAGTTGAGTTCTAGAAATGATATTGCTGTAATTCCAATTGGAGGTGATAGCTTGTCTTCTTATGATTCTAACGATAGATCACACGCAAAAAACGACCAAGTAACGAGTGAGATATGACTGTTTTACGAAAACTGGACGATGCTGAGAATTGTGTTGGTACTCGACCGAGTAAGGGCTACTCGACCGAGTATTCCCAATACTCGACCGAGTAATCCCCTGTGATAATTACGTTCGCTTCTGGAGTCAAAAACTCGGCCGAGTAATATAGTTACTCGACCGAGTATCCTGTACTCGACCTAGTATGCTATGTACTCGACCGAGTACCTTAGTGGGCGGCTATTTTGAATCGGTGTCTATATTTTCACCTTATTTTTTAAGTTGGTGGCTATGTTCTTACATTTGTTTTGAGTCGTGGGGTATGTGCACACGTATGTTTTGAGTCTTAACGCATTCTTTTATATATGTGACGGTCTTGATACATAAGTTACCAAATGCTATGATAGGAAGAATGCCGGCGTATGAGGGATAGGTTTTGGATATAAATGACATGAGTTATATGTGGTTGTGAGGGATAGTGGAACAAGAAAAGAGTAGATTGATGAGCTAATCGAGACAAGGAGCATGTTTTGTGAGATATGATGAGTGATATAGTCGTGGGTTGAGTAATATAAAAGTAAGTATATATGGGCAAGAGTGATGTAAGTGTAAAGAAACGTGAGAATAAAAGATTGAGATGGGGGATACGAATAGTGGCATATTGGGATGTGTAAGGATTTATGGAGGGAGACGGTTTGGATTGAGTTGCTTAAGGATATATGTGATAAAAGGTCGCTATAGAGAGATGGAAACGAATAGTGTATAGTGAGGTCAAGTTATGCCGCGATGAGTAGATAGTGGTTGATTTGGGAATTTGGAATATCAAGGGGTCAGCCTAGTGTGTAATTCTTTGGGCAATTAACGGTATGAGATGAATTTTTGGTTTCCTAGATATACGACAGGGAGATACGGCTTATTGAAGAATAACCGTTAGTGTGTAGACTTGATGGTAACAAGTGCGAGTGAATAGTATGATGGGAGGAGATAAGTGATAAGAAATAAAGAGAAGATATCGATATGAATTACTGGAATTTGAGTTGTGGAGTAACAAGAAGGTAATCGGATTACTAAATAGTTAGGTAGAAAGAGAAAGGAGATGAATTATTAATTGGTATTATTGAGTAAAAAGGGGGAAAGAGGCATGGAAGTAAGTTGAGAGAACGTTGACCGGAGTTAAGGAGCATGAAGGTAGGAAATTATGGATATGTACGATAGCCTCACTAGAGGGTGTGAGTTAATAGTTATATAGGAGAGCAGGACGACATGTTAGCCGTGAGTTTCGAGGTATTAAGGGAATAAGAAGTTGGTAGAGTGTTTGCACGGTCTGAGATTTTGGTGGAGAGTTAGGTAACAATATGATAAAGGATATAATTGGGAATAATTTTGGGGTAGATTTTGTTGATGGATTGAATGTTCGTTATTTGGGATGATAACAAAGAGTGGAAACAGATTGTTATATTAAGAAGTGATAGTAAGAGAGTAATCACATGAAGGATGTTGGCATCATAGTATTGTCACTAGTGGTTGAGGATGATGTTACTTTAGGGAAGTTAGCTGTCCTATTGAGGTTGATCTTGTGGAGGTGATTAGTATGTTTGGTTGTGAGGGAGTATAATATGTAGATATATGAGGTGCTAGCTGGAAGTTGAGCAATAATGTTATGGCTACATTTGCCGGAGGGGTGATAATTGTTTGTATGAGAGGATATGTTATGAAAGGCACCTGAGTTAAGTCCGGATGAGAAGTATTCATTGTCAAGTGGTAACTTACGTGGTCAGGATTGGCTAGTTAGATTTGATTATGGGTCCATGAGGTGTGTAAAACTTTGTGTGAGGTCCTGGCCTCACGAGTAATGGTGTGGCGTGATAGTTACGAGTCGTTATGTGTGTGTTCCGCGTCATATGTTATACTTATATGTGTATGTATGATATCTGTAAATGATGATGTGAGGTTCCGGCCTCAAGAGTCATGGTATGGATAATATTCATAAGGTTGGTATTTGTGATCTCGTCTAATGTGCTGCGTCGTGATCTGGTAGAGCAGTTTTAAGACAGTCTTGTGGTCAAGGAAGTTGTGCTGAGTCAGTATTATGAGATTTTAAGAGTTGCAATGGCCATCGATGTGGTGTTGTGCACTGGGCACGGTAATACGTGTTGTGATACGAGTATTTTCGTGTTGTCATCGATCGTTGTTTGTTTACTGCTATTTCTTGTCAGTGTCGGTCGGGGCATATAGACCGTTGTGTTGTTTCCCGATGTTTCTTACCGGTGTCAGCTTGGGAGTGAAAATAGAGTATGGTATGAGAGAGAGTTGAGTATGGTGCTGTTGTTGTCATGGCATAGTAATATTCTGTTAATGGGACTCAGTAGTGAGAGGTTGTTGGAGTACTTTTGATCTTGTTTTTGATGAGGCATAGGTGGACATAGTTGTAGCAAGAGATTGTGGAGCATGTGTGGTATTGAACTGGAACTACATGTGGTTTAGCACCTTTTATTGGAACAGTGAGTACAGAGTTTTGGGACTTCGTATCATGTCAAGTCAAGGGTGAGTTTTGTGGTAATAAAAGAAGTGAACTTGAGAAGCTAATGTAAGTATGTGTAACACTTGAGGATTGTGAGATATTATTATGGAGGTGAGTGTATATGTATATAGAAGTATGTCGTGTTGTGGTAATGTAGAAGAGATGGGGTAGTGGTTATACTGAGGATTTTATGATATATATTATGGGAGTACCGGATAATTGAGGCACGAGAACTGTTAAAGAAAGAGAGTCATGGTCATAGGAATGGTTGTAGGTGTTGAGGTTATAGTGGGTTATCGTTGTCATGCGGTAGTAATGAGGATTATGGGAGGTATAACAAAGGACCTAGTATTAGTGAGTTACGAGGACGTAACATTTATCTTAAGAGGAGTAGGATGCGGCAAGAGAGTTTGATGGTCATAGAGGTTGCAATTGGAAGTTTGAGTGTTGGTATAGAATAAGAATGGATTTGTGTGATGGTCGATTTTATTACAGGTTATGGTAGTGCTCGTAGTAGTATGAGGTTAGGAGTGTGAGTAAACTTCGATAGTGTTAACGGATTGTGTGAGCATGTTTTTGTGTGTGAGTAAACTTCGAGGACGAAGTTCGTTTCAAGGATGGTAGAATGTAACGTTCCGTTTTGATAGTTGATCTTATTTTGTGGATTGTCTTGGTATTGAGTTTCTAGTGAGTGTTACGGAAGTGAGACAAGGTTGGCAACATTGTATTGTGGTTATTCGATAATATTATGGAGTCAATATCGAGAGGATATGTTATCTAGTAAGCGTGGTTGGTGGAGTTAGTGTTAGGTGTCCATGTTTTATAGGTTGGGTTGGAACTTCGGGGACGAAGTTCTTTTTAAGAGGGGGGGGGGTGGGGGAAGACTGTAATACTACGGATTTCTTAGGCTTGTACTCGACCTAGTAGAGCCTACTCGGCCGAGTAGTGTAGGTTGTGTAGTTTGTTTGGCTACTGCCGAGGAATACTCGACCGAGTATGATGAATACTCGACCGAGTATAGGATACTCGACCGAGTATAGGATACTCGGCCGAGTATACTCTATACTCGGTCGAGTATCCGTTCTGGCGAGTAATATTTCAGCGGTTTGATTCGGGAGTAATTAGGGATTATATATTCGATAATCAGTTTCTAAAACGTCATTTGCAAACCTAATCAAACCTACGACACTCTAATTACTCCCAAATATCTCCTCTGTGTGTGTGTGGACATCGTAGTTATCGTATTCAATCTTTCATTCTTTCTCCGGTAAGTCTTTATCCCTATGTTGTTGATGATTAATTCTAGGGTTTGTCTTTATTCATGAATTGGGGGAAATGCGGTTTTGCAGTTAGTGATTGGAATTATATGATTGTTGTTGTAGGTGACGATGTGGTAATTGTTATGCATTTGTATGGTTGATTGCAGCGTAAGCGGATTGCGAAAAGGTAGGGTTTCCCTACTCAGTTCTGTTTAATTAATTTGAGATGTTGTGATTGTACTGTGTATAATTGTTGTTATCTGCTGATCATCGGAGGATGGGTGTTGTGGTGACGGTGTTGGTGTGGTTATGTTGTGACGGTTGTGGTGTTGTGACAGCTGTGATGCTGTGTGTGATTGTGGTGGAGCACTTGTGAGAGTGGTTTCACACCCTAGTTCGCCCTCCGTGGAACCCGTCACGGGAGGGGATGTGCACATTAAAAGACAGGGATTGTTAGTCGCTCGTTGATGAGCTGGACTAGGTGGGGATGGGTGCAGGTCACCCATCGGCGAGGATTACCTGTTGCGATGGGTAATCTGGCAGGGCTACACATTTCGGTGTGTAGTCGGTTACTGTGTGAGATCGAGAGACCGGGGATGGAGGATGATCAGCCGGTTACAATATTTGTTTGTCTTATCTTGATTGAGCGGTACTGACCCCGTGTTGTTGTTTTGTAAAACCTGCGGTGATCCATTCGAGGATGGTGAGCAGATTATGACAGGTAATGCAAATGTTTAGCTATGGGACGGTCATGAGGAGTCATCACTTCGAGTCTAGCTTACGTTGTTACAAGTTCAGTTGTCTTTGATTTCAATTGTATTGAGACCTTATGCGTTTATATTTGAGTTGGTCTGAGTTAATGTAATCGCTAACTCTTTATACCTTAATAAATGTGTTTTTGCATTGTTGCTTTTGATATATACTTACCTCGGGCAACCGAGATGGTAATAGTCTTTCATGCTAGGGTAGTCCTTGGTAAGGTACCTTGGTATTAGGGGGTGTTACAGTATATTCGTATGATATTTATTTGGTAAATGGATTTAGGGCTGTTAATGAGACGAGACAGCTCGCAAGCTACTCGAGATCGTCTCGGTCAAAGCTTGGCTCGTGCGAGCTCGGCTCGGGCTTGGGCTCGGCTCGAGAGCTTAACGAGTCAAGCCCAGCAAAGGCTGGCTCGACTCAAAGGCTCGCGAGCTGCTCAAACTTGTGTGATTACATAAGATATTACTCATATTTTATAGATATTTTATCATTATTATATTTTTCTATCACACATATCAAATTTCTCACCGATTTTCCAAATATTTTTACATATAACTTTCGAGCCTTGTTATTGAAAATATCGAAAAAAAAAATAATTTTTTTTTTATATAGGCTCGACTTGGGCTCGAGCTCGCGTTAAAGCTCGCAAGCTTTATAACGAGCACATTTTTTTCAAGCTCAGGCAAGTTCGAGATCGCCTCGAGTTTTGGTTCTTGAGCACATGCCGAGCAAGGCCGAGCTCGGATTAGACTCAGCTCGATAACACCCCTAAATGGATTAATCGATTCAGATAATTCTCTTACTGAATGTAGTGATTTGCATGTTTATGACATTTAGTTTGCAATTGAATTTTCTCACCAAAATATATTTCTATATATAGTTGATCAAACACATGCATTCTTTCCTTCTCACTCCCCTTATTTTCCTTCAAATTCCGCAATTCTAATATATACTTTAATCACAAGTAGCCGCTATTAAACAAGTTAGTTTTAACTTTTTTTTTTCCAATTTTAAATTTTCTTTTATGTGAATTTAATAAATTAAATATAGCATTTTCGAGGACTCACCTACTTGATTCCAAAAGTAAAGAATTCAACATCGTCCGTGCCCACTTCATTGATTAAATTAAACAAACGATAGTATTAGTGGAGTGGTGCAACAAAGTGCTTAGCATGTACATTATTTATTCATTAAAAGTTTCTTATTGCCTCTAATTCTTATGGATAATCTATGGTATCCCATGTTTGCTTTGGCACATTAAAACGCCCGTGTAAAATAGTTAAGAAACTACGGAGTAAGAAGGGATTTATAAGATAATAAGGGGGGCCCAAATGAGTGTAATACGTAAATACGTCTTTTATTCCGGTTAATTGTTATTGTACCGTTAATAAAAATCTATTTTGAATTTTAGTAGGTTTTTCGTTGAAAAAAAACTTGTGCAAGTACAGAGTAGATGAAATAACATAAATAATTAATCTATTTTATATTTTCTCTACCTCCCTTAATTTTATATCAAAAGTAATACATAACTATTAATCAAAATGGCCTATTTAGTTGAAGTAATTGACAGAAGCAATTGATATCAGTTATGTTATATATATATATATATATATATATATATATATATATATATATATATATATAGAGAGAGATTGAATCATGTGAGGCACCCTTCTTAGGGTAAGGCGGTGGACACCTTCTAAACCGTCGATCTAATAACTATAGACGCACGTGAGAATCTTTGCCACGTGTCCCTATTTAATCATACACTCAAAGCAAATGCCACCAACTACTTCATTTACGACATTTCACTCTCTCTCTACTCTCTCTCTCCTCGTCTCTCTGTCTTTCACGCATTTACTCCACTCTCAACACTCAACTACCGTTTTTCGATTAACTTCATCATCATCGTCAATCACACGCAGATTCATCACCCGATATTTTGATCGCGATCGTCATCATCATCATCATCTCTGTTCGGTCGTCCTTTTTCGGATCTAGGTATGTGATATTCTCGTTCGTATCACTATTTTTCTTCATTTTCGATCAATTATTGTAGATCTACTTTTTCGACGCTTTTCAATCTACTATTTTTTTCGATAATGTATTACTAAATCATTTTCATTATAATGCAGGTTTTAATCATCCTCGAAGAATTATCCGGTTAGTACGAACGCAGCAAAATCAATTTCGGAGCATTTTTGATCTACTATTTGTATGTCCTGTTCGCTCTCTTCAATACTTACTTCGTCAATTTTTGTTTATTAGGTTTTTCTCATTGTTCATTGCTTAATATGTTTCGTTTTTGTTAATATTGTGCTTTTTTGTTGTTGTTGTTGTGGTGCTCTGTTGATTACTCGCAATGTCGACATAGTTACGTGTTTGTGTATCATGAAACTTGGTCCGATGTGTTGTTGTTAAACCCGAGTTAATTCGTGAATTTTGGAGTCGTTTTTGTGAATCTGGTGGAATATTTTGTGAATCTGGTGGAATATTTTGTGAATCATTCTCATTATAATGCAGGAAGTTAAACCTGCGTTTATGTATCATGAAACTTGGAGGTGATATTGTGAATATTGGACTGATGTGTCGTTGTTAAACCCGAGTTAATTTTGTGAATTTTGGAGTCGTTTTTGTGAATCTGGTGGAATATTTTGTGAATCTGTGCAATATTTTGCGAATCATTCTCATTATAATGCGGGAAGTTAAACCACGCCTCATGATTGTCATCTTTTTATGATGAGTTTATGTGAATGTTTGTCTGAAGCATAGACCTTATCTTGCGAAACCTATAGACCACTTTGTCCATAGTTGGTCATTTTTTCATCTGAATGCTTTGCCTTGTTTTGATATGGCTTTTAATCCTACTTATCTGGAATGTACTTATACGAAACATGACATTTTGTGTATGTGTATGAAATGTATTACTTATTATGTTTTAGTTATTTTCATTTATTTTTGTCTGAACTGTTTTAGTTATTTATATGCCTAGGTCAATTGCTCCTGTCTGCGTATACATTGCCAACTATGGACACTTGGTGTACGGGTCGGGTAATCGATATATTTGAAGAGGCAGAGTTTGAGCTCATTAAATGGATATGCTATCTTGCCCGGACAGCTTGCACTGTAGGGACTAGTACTGGTAATTTGAAATATAATTTAGTAGCTACATTCCCTATCACGCAAGGGTACACTTTTGAGTCTTACAAATGTGTTCTTAAGGTATTACTATGCTCAAACTCTGCCTCATCTGTACAATTCCTTGGGTTGTATTAAAACGGAATTTTAGGTTACCTTTCTTTCCATGTACTAGTAGAAAGAATATGTATCATAGATGAAGATGATAACGATGAAGATCGATCCCTACAAACAAGCCTTTCTCACGACCTATATTTTTCGCCATATCCCAACATTTGTGTTGCTCATTTAGCCCGGCCTTCTAGTTGTGACGGTTTCCTGGCTAAATGAGCAACACCAAATGGTGGGATATGGCAGAACATATATGCCATGAGAAAGACTTGTTTTGGAGGGATCGATTATCTTCATCGTCCTCATCTTCATCTTTGATATATTTGCTTTCTTGTACATCTAAAGAAAGCTTGCCTACAATGCCCTTATAATACAACACAAGGAATTGCATGTACAGGTCTGAATATGAGGACAAGAATACCTTATGAACACAGTTGTAGGACTTAAAGTTGTACCCTTGCGTGTTAGGGATGTAGCTACTAAATTATATTTCAAATGAACCTATTATGTTTAGTTGTCGGTCGGTGTACTTAGGTCTATCACCGTTAGTATTTAATCTTACGTTTGTATACTTGCTAAGGCACCCTTGTATAAATATGTAATCAGTAGTTTTCTATTTCGGATGGTGTATCAACATAATGTATGAATACTATGTTCTATTAATCAAGTTTATTTTCCTTTTATTTTGTCAATCCTCGAGCATCTATCTTTCATAATAACTTCGAATACAACTTTCATAATAATTTAGCTGGCATGCACTTGATGAGATTCTGTTATGTCTCTCTATGTTGTAATGTTGATTCATAATTACGTGAATCGTATACTTGATTTTGTGAATCTTGGAGTAGTTGTTGTGAAACCTAGATCTGCCATTGTGAAACTTATTCATTTAGTTACTAACCTACTATGCGTTCCTATTATTATTTTTAGTGAATTATGGAGTCTTGGTGCAAAGGGTGTGTCGTTAATGCTTTTGAAGAAGACGAATCGTCATTTCGTGCAGCTTATGTCCAAAAAACAAAACGCAATCAATTATGTGTCTTTTAAGGAAGCCGATTTGGCGAAGTTAAATTATCTTCCCCTCGCTATCACTCACAACATTCTGTTTTCAATATTCAAGGAGTTATGCATAATATATTTTCTAAACTTGATGCCTTTGAAGACAAGGCAAATATGGCTATTGTGTGTGTCGGAATTGGTCTCGATTATTTCTTATTCATCCCAATGCTCCCGGTGTAACACTGCATATTGCTTTCTCTTGAAATCAACCATGTGGAGGGTATTCTAATTATTCATAGGGGTGCTAACCTAATATTCCAAACGTGCAAATGTTTGCTTTGATGATAATATGTCACTAAATTCATCCTTCATTTTCACCAATATAACCATCCAAGTGCCATGAACCTTCCGAATGCTATTGATCGCGCTTACAATTTATGAGAACTTACGTTCTTTACCTCCATGATGTCTCCGAACGAGCCACTGCAATTGCTATTGCTGTCAACTTATTACGCAATTGTATAGACGCATGTTCTATTGATTTACCTTCTATTATGGACCTATAGCCTACATTTGTATCCCTTTTCCTAAAATACTATCTTTGTAATTTTCGGCATTGAACGTTGCTATCTTGTTTGCCGTGTTCTATTGTCGATAGTTTATAAATATAATGTATGACTATTATGTTTTATTAATGAAGTTTGCTTTGTGTTCTTTGTTTTTTGTGAACCCTTGCGTTCCCTATTGTTTCATAATAACTTCAAATGACAATTTCAATAATAACTTCAATAATAACTTCATGCCCCGTTGACATTTCCGGCCCCCTACTGTTAACCCCGTCCCCCAAAAAGGGTTCACCCCCCCTCCTAGGGTGTCTTTTGAAATGCGGCGTCGGTCGAATGACTATGTACAAGGGAAAGGGTTTAGGGTTGGATTAGGCGGATCCGCGGTAGCGGATCCGCCTAACCCAACCCTAAACCCTTTCCCGTCCCGTTTAGGACACCCGGCCCCCTATCGTTAACCCCCCCAAAAAAAGGTTCACCCGTCCCCTCCTAGGGTGTCTTTTGGTCTTGTCGTTGGTCGAATGACTATGTACAAGGGAAAGGGTTTAGGGTTGGATTAGGAGGATCCGCGGTAGCGGATACGCCTAATCCAACCCTAAACCCTTTCCCGTCCCGTTTTAGGACACCGGCCCCTACCGTTAACCCCGTCCTCCAAAAAAAGGGTACACCCGTCCCCTCCTAGGGTGTCTTTTGGTCTTGGCGTTGGTCGAATGACTATGTACAAGGGAAAGGGTTTAGGGTTGGATTAGGCGGATCCGCGGTAGCGATCCGCCTAATCCAACCCTAAACCCTTTCCCGTCCCGTTTAGGACACCCGCCCCTCTCGTTAACCCCGTCCCCCAAAAAGGGTTCACCCGTCCCCTCCTAGGGTGTCTTTTGGTCTTGTCGTTGGTCGAATGACTATGTACAAGGGAAAGGGTTTAGGGTTGGATTAGGCGGATCCGCGGTGGCGATCCGCCTAACCCAACCCTAAACCCTTTCCCGTCCCGCTTTAGGACACCCGGCCCCCTCTTTGTTAACCCCGTCCCCCAAAAAGGGTTCACCCGTCCCCTCCTAGGGTGTCTTTTGGTCTTGTCGTTGGTCGAATGACTATGTACAAGGGAAAGGGTTTAGGGTTGGATTAGGCGGATCCGCTACCGCGGAACCGCCTAATCCAACCCTAAACCCTTTCCCGTCCCGTTTTAGGACACCCGGGCCCCTACTGTTAACCCCGTCCCCCAAAAAAGGGTTCACCCGTCCCCTCCTAGGGTGTCTTTTGGTCTTGTCGTTGGTCGAATGACTATGTACAAGGGAAAGGGTTTAGGGTTGGATTAGGCGGATCCGCGACCGCGGAACCGCCTAATCCAATCCTAAACCCTTTCCCGTCCCGTTTAGGACACCGGGCCCCTACTGTAACCCCGTCCCCAAAAAAGGGTTCACCCGTCCCCTCCTAGGGTGTCTTTTGGTCTTGGCGTTGGTCGAATGACTATGTACAAGGGAAAGGGTTTAGGGTTGGATTAGGCGGATCCGCGGTAGCGATCCGCCTAATCCAACCCTAAACCCTTTCCCGTCCCGTTTAGGACACCCGGCCCCTATCGTTAACCCCGTCCCCCAAAAAAGGGTTCACCCGTCCCCTCCTAGGGTGTCTTTTGGTCTTGGCGTTGGATCAAGAAACAGTTTGGACTATAAATCATATAGCTTATTTTTGAATCCTATAGCTTATTTTGTGAGACTGGGGTTTATTTTGTGCATCTCGGTCTTATCCACGGATTCGGACTATATAAATTTTATGCCTTATTTTGTGAATCATAGAGGTTAATTTGTGAAACCTGGGAGTTATTTTGTGAATCTCAGGTCTTATCCTCACATTCAGACTATATAAATCTTATGTCTTATTGAAAAGAATCCTTGAGGTTATTTCGTGAAACTGGAGAGTTATTTTGTGAATCTCAGGTCCTATCCCCCCCCAAAATAGACTATATAAATATTAGTTCTTATTTTTGTGTATCCTTTCAGCTTATTTAAAGATGATTATTGTGAAACAGGCTACAAGATGAAGCGACCATCACAAAGGCGGTTGTTGAGCAAGTCGCGCTCCTCCACCAAAAAAAAAACAGAGGGTGCGTACGGAGGACCGCCTACGGTGAGGACTCGAATGTCGCCAAAAGGGTTGTACAACTTTCTGAAAGATACGAAAAATCCACCGAGTGATCAACAGATTCAAGCTATAAAAGACATGGGCTTTGGCGGTCTGTTAATGATTGAAACAGACAAGGTTCCCGGGGACCTTGCTTATTGGCTAGTGTCAAATTACAACCCAAAGAAAAAGGGATGGTTATTTGACCAAAAACTCCCTGTATTAGAGGAGGACATCCATCTTTGCATGAGCATTCCAATGGGTTCAAGACCTGTTGAGGAAGCGTCACATGTGGATAAGTGTCCCCTTATTTAGCTACGTTGGAAAACTTTCGAAAGCAATATCCACACAAATATATCGATGATCACCACGTCTTGACCAAATTATCCATGCAGAAAGATGGTGGAGATGACTTTAAACGAAATTTCATCGTTTACATATTCTCGTCTCTGTTGGGTGGCGTGCAAGGGAATCGCGCAAGTTTGAGGATTTTAAAAAGTTTAGGTGATACTTCACGATTAGGAATTCAATTGGTGCAATTTCATCAAACAGAAGTTGGATGACCAAGTTGAGTCTTGGCAAAAGGAGGAGTGGAGAGATGTCAAACGCTTGAAAGGAGATATTTTTTTTGGTGGACCCATTATGGTGCTCGTGTACATTTACTTGGACCGTTTCGTCTACAAATCAAGATTGGTCGTAAGAAAGTTTCCAACTTGTTGTAATTGGACGAAAGAAAAAAATTGCAAAAAGAATTAAACAGAGTTGAAGGCAAAAAGGTTTCGGTCAAGGTTCTGTGGAGCCTCCCCTTGTCATGAGCTACCACACACTCGCACCCGCACCTCGACCACGGTCACAAAGCTTGAGCATGTTCATCCAAATCAACCATTGAAGAAGGCATACCGATATATAGGTCCGACATTCCACATTGCGGTGACAAGGAAACGATGGCCTTAGTGACGATAAGTGTGAGATTGTTCACAAACTTGCTGACGCCGCAAAGGTAGCGGCTGCAGCTTTCGCTAGGTACAGATCTCTTGCTATTCAAGCTACGAACAAGCTACCTTCCTCGGCCAGGTCTCTACTATGGTGGCAGCCGTTAATGGTATTGCAGACGGGTATATTTCATCCCAACAGGATGAGTTTGATGAGAATGTTGGGGATGAAGAAAATGCCGATGATGGGAATAAGGAGGAAAATATAGAGATGGGTAATAATGAGGATGCTAAGAAGGATGAGGATGGTGAACTGAATTTGGACAACGTGGTCAATAATATCGTTGGAAACACGTTATCCATTGCAGCGAATGTTGTGGAGAATGATCACGTTGTTAATGACGATGTGGACAGGATGGGTGGATGGTCCGACGCTGATTTACGTGCGGCATTGGAAATTATGGATGACACTTTTGTACCGATTCGTGCACCAGATCCCAAAGTGACAAGCAAACCCATTCGGAAACATCGTAAACCAAGATTGCCAACCCCATCAGATTGCCCACGGTGGAGGTCCGCTAGCAGACGACGATCATTTTTTGTCTTCAAGAAGACAGTCTATTGATCCTCGGTCCCCAGCCAACACCAACACCATTGTCGAACTAGCCGAACCCCAATCGTTATTGATTTACCTGATACTCCAATGATTCCGATCGTCCGTCCACCATCTCCGAAATCGTGTGTGGAAGAATCTGAGCAATTGCCTGAAAAACCATTGGTCACTCACCTGTACATTCGTCGTCGTCATGGAAACCGTTTGTCGGGTGATGAAACCACCGTCCGTGCCGAAAAAGCGACGAAGAGGGACCAGGTGAGGAAAGCATACAAGGTGAGGAAAGAATAGTTCGGTGTCGGAGGGAAGAGGATGAGGGAACCAGTTTCCTACATTATCCTGTACCATCGATTTGATCATGTTGATGTCACTAATGTTGATGTCAATAATGTTGATGTCAATACTCCCGCTATTGTGCGTCCTAGAAGAGAGATAATTCCAGCACTTGCCTATCGATCTCCGTATCTCCAAAGAAACATCGTGTTATTCTTTGCTTTTAATAGGGAGGAGAAAATACTTTTGTTGGATTTCGGGCTTTGCTCAACAAAGAGAACAAAGGTATTTGACTATGACCTTGTTTTGTAAATCTCAGGTCTCATTTTGTGAATCGGACAATTTATAAATCGTAGGGCTTATATTGTGAATCCAATAGACTGCTTTTTTTGCCAATCTGACGGCTTGTTTTGCGAATCGATTGTTTTGATTGTTGAGTGCGGTGATATTCTTTTTCAAAGTAACACTCGAGAGATTGACAAGGAGCATGTTGAGGACTATACCCGAAGGTGATCGAGTATGTTCTGAAGTCAGTAAATATTTGGTGTGAGATCCTAAACAGTAATGAGAAGTTGAAATCACCGGATTCTCCTGTTCGTTTATTTGTTCCATACTCCAATGACGGTGTTAGTTCCCCCCTGGGTTGTCTGGAAAATATTGATGTTTCTTCAGTTCAATTAGTAAGTTTTGGTTTGGTGTTATTATGTTTTGTGAAACCTATTTTCATCTTTATGTTCTTCTTTTCATTTCATCTTGTCTTGTTTTCAGATTTGCACTCCAATCATGTCTACATCATGCCCACCGTTCTTCTTTTGTTTCGACCTTCGATGGAATAAATTGACAGTCATACACCCTATGAATGGAGTAGATGTTAACTATTCTGATTATGTGCAACCTACGGTGCGTCTTTTCCTCCATTTCGGTTATGCAAAGTCTGTGGATTCACGATCAAAGTGTTTGACAAGCATGTAACACATCCACGTAATTAAGTGCTAATTTAGGTTGTGTCGTGCGAGAAAGACAGGCTCATTAATTGGGTTTCACCAAGATTCGCATCGATGGTGACATGATGCCCGAGTTGTTTATCCCTCCTTCAATTTTGAAGTCTGGTGAAATGGATACCGGCGTCTATTTGTTTCACTGTTGGAGCATTACAAAGGGAACAAAACTGACCGTCCTTTAATTATAACTTCAGAAGATACCTTTACTTAACCTTGTGAACCTGAGAGTTATATTTGTCGGACACGGAGTTAATTTCCTGAAACCCGAGGCCGATTCAGAACTTTGGAATAATTATAAGGACTTTTTGTTTTGCATTTATAGGTAAGTCAACTCAAACGCTATGCATTGAAGTTATGCCTTGAATTATGACCCCGGTGATAACATGTTGAAAGCTACTGTCGAACGAAGTGCAGAAGAGTGGAATTGTGTGCCTATGTATGACCCATTCCCTTATTAATCATGTTTTGTGAATCTTAGATGTTATTATTGGTTTTATCTGTTGTTCTTAATTTCTGAATCGTGGGTCTTATTATGTGAATCAAAGATCTTGATTTGTGAATCACGATCTTAAGCTGTCTTATTAATATTTGTCGGGGGCTACCGCGTCTACCTTATTCTCAAGACGACCTTGTGAAGTTTATTTGGCACCGAGAAGGAAGAGATGTCACACAGTAAGTATTTTTTCCCCTTTACTTTTATTTTTTTGTGCTTTTCCCTTGCCCCTTTACTTTAATTTTTATTTTTATTTTGGATAATTCTAGTAATGTTTCTTAATGTGCCTTACTACAAATGAGGCTATGGTGTGTCTTGAGTGGATGGAAGTCACACGAGCGGGTTTATCTACGCTTAGACCGCGTCGATGGGTTATGGATCAAGTAAGTAGACTACTATCAGCGTTCATTTCATTGTATTATCTGTAATCTTTTGTTTCATTCCTAATATTGTTTTTTTAGGTGATTGATATGTTTGGGATTAAGACGACACTTCATCGACCGGATCTTCTCAGTACTTGCCATCGACGGTCATCGTGGTTAGCTTTGAACTTGTTTTAATATTCAAGTATCTTGATTATCCCAAATTGATATGGTTTGTAAAATCACCTTTTGTGGTATGTAGAACTGTACAAAGAAGAAAAACCCTTGTATTTGGAATCAATACATCAATGGGACATACAAACCGGTGAATGGTGCCACAATCCGAAAAGTCCGGTCCCTCCACAATATTTTTTTTTTTTTTTTTTTTTTTGTGACATGTAGGGGCTGTAAATTGGAGACTAATCTTTATTATATCAGGTTTTTATACCGTTGATCAAAGACAAACATTGGTGGGCTTGTATATGCGATATGGAGAGTAAAACGAATTACATCCTCAACTCAAGCAACACAGACAACGTCGTATGATGTACATAATACAACCATAGACACGGTATTAATTATTTGCCTAAACTAACCCTTGACAGTTGTGAATCGAGTATATAAAACATTTTTATTGTACAATCAGTATTAACTCGATACATTTTCAGGTGGCCAAATTATCTCCTATTTTGGCAAGAAGTTCCCCGTCATATTATCCCATGCGGTTTCGCACTCTCACGGGTTATAACTCTCAAAGTTCCTCAACAATCAAATAAGTAAGTTATTCCCTAATGTGTCCGCTTTACGGAAATTAAATATTGTTTACTAAACAGTTGAACACTATACTACATTCCGTTTTGATTGTGGAGCTCACGTGTTGAGGTATTTGAGTATGTTGGACTGTGAGCTCGGTGATTGCGGAATCCGGACAATTATCGGGTAAGAAACAAGTTGAACAAAGATATCGTACATGAAATCTGTATTTGAAACTGTGTTGTTCATTAATTTCAACTATAATTTCTTACAATTGCAGAGAATGCCGATTTTCGAAAGTCCAGTAATGATGCAACTACTTTCATGGGATGCAAATACTAGAACGGTACAGTCCCGGTTCTTTAATAACTTTTGCATATCAAATCCCCATTCATTCATAGTATGCGCGATATTTTGAATATTAGCGAGCCATGCTTGTCCGTGTATATATTTTGAAATATTTTATGTGTTTTCTGATATAGGAGTATAAGTAGCAAGATGTGCTTGTCTATGGTGGTGATATGATGTGAAGCAGGGAGATCGTTCTTCAGTGTATGCAATCAAGTCGACAAAATGAGACTTGAGATTCACAACAGAATGTTATTAGTGAATATGGTATAAGCAGGGAGATTTAACTTGTGGTGGATACAATCAAGTATTAGTGAATATGGTATAAGCAGGGAAATTTAACGTGGATGATTTATAAAGCGTCTGATTCGCAAAATTAGACCTGAGATTCACAAAAGAATGTCTGAGATTCAAAAAAAAAAGGACGATATTCACAAAAAGATGGATTCACAAAACAAGTCGATAAAATGAGACCTGAGATTTACAAAAGAATAAGAATGTCTGAGATTAAAAAAAAAAAAGACGATATTCACAAAAGATGGATTCACAAAACAAGTCGATTCACAATATTAGACCTCGGATTTATATATTGTCATTCACACGGTAAGATTCATGAAATAATATTTAAATTGTGTCGTTCACAAAATAAGACCGTTTAGCCAGTTGACCGTTCCTTTCTAATAAGATTACGAATCTTCCTAATAATCGCGAAAATTAGACCCAGAATTCACAAATTAATACCAACAAATAAGATTTTCAGGTCTTTTGTACATATTAAGATTTAAGATTCATAAAAAAACCTCTTACATTCACAAAAGAATCTCTCAGATTCACAAAAATAAGATAAACAACGTTTCATCTGTGATTCACAAATAAAGATATGTGATTCACATAACAAGATATGTGATTCACATAACAAGATATGTGATTCACAAATAAAGATATGTGATTCACATAACAAGATATGTGATTCACATAACAAGATATGTGATTCACAAATAAAGATATGTGATTCACAAATAAAGATATGTGATTCACATAACAAGACCCAGGATTCACAAATTAAGACCTGGGATTAAACGAAGAATGAGTTTCAATTCTTTTTGGATTAAACCGTCATTTACATATTTCTAAACATTTCATCTGTGTTAATTATTTACCACACATACACATTTCTAGACATTTCTACACATCGTGGCAAGTGCCATGAATGTTGTTATTTACAACGTTTCACACAAAACATTCATTCATTCTCTTTATTTAAAACGTTTTACACCAAACACATTTCAACTCTATCCATTGCATCTGATGCATCTCTTTGTTTCATCAATCGGTTTGTTTCTATATAAATAGGTTTTGTTTCACATCTCTTTGTTTCATTCTCTTTAGTTACTCACATCTCTTTGTTTCACATCTATTTATTTAACCCTCCATACCCGTCTAAAACCCTCCATACCCGAAACTTCAAACTTAATCCATAGTGAATTCCCTCTAAAACCATTATGTCTTCTAATAATTCATCTGATGCATCGTATGAATCTGATGGCTATGAATCTGATGGCTATGAATCTGATGCATCCTTTGATTCAGTAGAAAGTTTCGGACGCCATTCCGAAATATCGTACGTCAAACCTGTGATGTGCATTCTTTATAATTTGCCAAGCACAAGAGATAGGTTTGGAAATGAAACTCTCTCATATGATCTTGACAGATTAGTAGAAATTATTCGGGGTGCTGGATTAAATTTAGTTCAAGCTATCCACCCGGCTATTACTGACAATGGGTCGTTCAAGGGACATGCAATGATCGAGTTTGGAGGGGGAGATGAGCGCAATTGCTTCCTTCAAGCGCGCAAACTGGAGCGCGCTTTTTCTAATAATGAAGCTTCGAGGTGGTGGTTTGAAAACGTTAAACCTCCGTCAGGACCATATTTATGGGTTGTTAATAGAGATGATTTGGGACTGGTCGCATATTTGTATGCGAAGGGGCCTTCTTTTGAGTTCGGGACAATTCCGCTTGCATGGGAGAACGACCCGGTGGATTGGGTTGAAGGTGATAATGATGTTTTCAGTGATATTCGTTTTGAAATCCGCAACTACTTTCCGGATTATTAATTTGTACTGTACTTTTTATAATGTTGGTTATATTTTATTAACTTCAAAGATGGTGATTGGGTTGAAGGTGATAATGATCATTTTACTTTTATTCTATGTATTCATATCCTATGTATTCAATTAGAAAAAGGTCATGACGAGTTGCGGATTTCAAAACAATCCGAAAAGGTAATATGAGGCACTTACAGAATAGAAGATGTACTTAGGCATTTTCTATTTAGAGTCCCTATCTTGTTTGAAGGTAATAAATGTGATTAAAAGATTAAAATAAGATTTGAATTGAATCTAACCTTCTTGCTATAATACAATGAAATTCGTTCGTAGGAAGGGTCATCGACGAAAATATTGGTGGTAGAATAGGCGGTGGGAGTGGCGATAGACGGTGGAAGTGACGGCTAGCGGTGGTAGTGGTGGGAGGCGATCAAAGATCAGTGTTTGTGGTGGGAGGCAGGGAGGGTGTCTAATTGTTTCAGGTGGGTAAAGAAATAAGAAAGAGCGCTTGAGAATTGGTTTAATGCCAAAAATAAGATTTCCAGTCTTTTTTGTACATATTAAGATTTAAGATTCATAAAAAAACCTCTTACATTCACAAAAGAATCTCTCGTATTCACAAAAATAAGATAAACAAATAAATATGTTGCCAAACTAAAAGACTGCTCCTTTCAAAATTGTCAGTGTCTTCTTCAATCATCATATCTATTTCTCAAGGAAAGAAGACTCTTTCCTTCATTCTTCATCCTCATCCCCTTCCTCTTCTACTTCTTCGTCCGCTAGCTCTCCCTACGTAAAAGACAGAGCTGAATTAGAAGATGTTTACAAACATTAGATGTACAATAATAAAAGTGAGGATCATGCAAAATTGGGTGACACGACGTGAATCACATTCATATAAGGCAACTGTTGTCATTTATGTTACAAAGTGGGGAATTATATCAGGTTACTACATACAATCAGTCTCATTTCTGTGATTCACAAATAAAGATATGTGATTCACATAACAAGTCCCAGGATTCACAAATTAAGACCTGGGATTCACAAAGCAACCTCTGGGATTCTCAAAGTAAGATAAACAGATAAATGAAATACTTGATTAATATCAAATGTAGTTGCGTAGATGAATACAAACCTGATTCACTGGAGGAAGGTCTGCAAAATCATATGGACAATTCCTTTTGTCGTGGTTGCCCTTGCGCTTACAAGCACACAAACCTTTTTGCTTTTTCCGCCTTCTTGATTGCCTTATTTTTCTTGCTCACCAACCGTTTACCACAACCTTTGTTCCTAGACACATTAGGCGGTAAGATGTTGGTTTCTTCCGAACCTTGCAGCCCAAGAGAAGCTCAATCTGTTGTTGTTTTGTCAACGGTTGAGTGTTTCCCTCTAGTTTTGTCCTGAATTCCTTGATTAACTTGGCAAACTCTCTCACATCCGACTCTTCTTTCCTTTTGAGCATACCAACAGATTAATCAATCTCGAGACCACACCACAGACATTCCAATCTGTTTTGTACTGGTATTGTTGTATTTCTCTAACAGATTCCCATTCCAATCATAAACGTCACTTTTGAGTGCATTCTTGCTCCACCTTTGCAAAATATATTTATCAGGTATGTCCTTAAACTTACCCGAACAAATCCAAATGATGTGACTGCATAAAATACCTCTCCTTTCAAACAGTTTACATGTGCACCTTACATCATTCGTGCTTCTACCGCACTCAACCAAATTTTAGTCCTTTCTTTGCATCCTCAACTAACGACACTTCAAAGTTCGTCACAGATCTCAAGGAGTGTATCCAACCAAACTGCAGGTATTTATTGAAAGCTTCACCTGGTTTTGGAACTCATATAACATCGCATGGGTATAGCTTCTCACTGCTTGTGTCTCCCATTTTGACCCATACAGTGTTTCAGGGATTGAATTCGCATTCTCCTCTTCACGGAGCTTGACAGTGCATTTGGTGGTCGATGGCGCTTTCATAGCGCACCAAGAACTCGGTTAATGTCCCGTATTTGTTTTCAAACCGCTTAAAGAAACTATTAGCACTCTCTGACCTTTGTGTAGTTCGTAGTAAACCGCCCATTGGCACATTTCTGAAATAAGCGGGTATCCATGTGTGTCTATCAGCGAACTTCCCATTCAACCACGTATTGTCTTCCAAGGAGAAATCGTTCATGACTTTAAGCCACTTCTCTTCAAATTCCTCGGGCTCCAGGTCATCGTCCCATACAACACCGTTCGTCGACGGGTTAAAAAGTCGGTATCTCTACAAATTTTACTCCCAACCTTGTCGGTTATTTTCTTCATGATGTGCCACATGCAAAACCGATGTTTCGCTGTTTTGAACTTAGCTGCAATGAACAAAATCAAATTGTCGACCGTCACCATCATTTTATAATAACTAAATTCACGCAGTTTCACATAACAAAGTCATACGATGCACTATTATGTAAATCTCAAGTCTTATCCTCAGATTCGGACTATACATCATATAGCTTATTTTGTGAATCCTATAGCTTATTTTGTAAATCTGGGGGTTATTTTGTGAATCTCATGTCTTAACCTCGGATTCAGACTATATAAATGTTGTGCCTTATTCGCGATATAAGTACGTGAAACATATTTTTACCCCAGTTTCACAAATTCATGATCTAGTTTCGCATAATAAGCACTACGATTCACATAAACAAAAAACCAAACAAATTATTACAACCATCATATTTTCCAAAGGCCAACTAGAATCAACAAAACAAATGTAGGATTCACAATTTAATATGAAGTTTCACAAGTTAATAGGTACGATTTGCAAATTTCAAAACATACCTGAACTCGCTTTAATTATTCCTGGGTCTTCGTCAGTGATTATGTAGTTGGGCTCTTTCCCACCCATAGCTGCCAGAAACTGGTCAAATACCCACATGAATGACTCATCGTTTTCATGTTCTATAAGCGCACATGCAAATGTGATTGACCTTTTATGATGGTCAATGCCCGTGAAAGGCGTGAACGTCATGTTGTACTTGTTTGTACCATAAGTTGGGTCGTATGAAACTCCATCCCCAAACAGAGCATACGCTCTTTGCATGTCACAATTGGTCCGAAAAATCCTTGTCAATGCATTCTTGGAATCTTTTTCATAAACAAAGTGGAGCCCTTTTGTTTCAGCTAGGGTGTCTAAGCGTGATTTGAACATTTCCCCATCATGACTGTTCATTAGACACTTCATTTCCCTCTGAAAATTTTTGAATTGCTTGACTGTTGCCCCGACATTTTGAAAACCACCCAATTGTTGAGTGCATAGTTGGTGTGTTAAGCTAGGACCAACATTTGCTTTTGAATTGCTGACAATCATTTGCATATGAAATTCATTGATATTTTCAGCAAGTTTCTCAAATTCCTTATTTTTCACAACATCAAGCGGGTGATTGTGACCCTCAATAAACACGTCAACCATGTACTTGTTCTCATGGAACTTGAACTTTATCATTGCTGGACAGCCCCACCTTCTAATCTTTGTTATTCTTGTGGTTGACCCTTTGTTGGAACTCTCTGCCTCTCCTCCGCCTTTTTTCACCCTACGTTTAGCAGTTGGTTTGTTCGGTTTGCTCTTTGTACTACCTATTTCTGTTATTTCTGATGCAACGGATTCATCCGCCTTTTCTGCAACACCAGTTAGGGCAGGTCGTCTTTTCTTCTTATTACAGCCTTCCCGATTGCAAACCATGCACTTTGTTCTGATAATATCATCACGAAACCTTTTGCTTGAAGATTTCCTTGATTTAAACCCACAAGCAACGGCGTACGTTTCATAAAACAGCATCGCTGAGTCTAAGTCAATAAATGTTTTCCCAATCGCTGGTGTAAACTTTTCATCAATCCTATTTATCCATTGTTGGCTGCCACTCGGTGTGTAAGTTATAAGAGTAGTAGGTGTGGAAATAGTTGGTACTGTAGGGCTTGTTAACACAGTAGAGGTAGAAGCTTCACCGCAATTAACATTGGAATCAACAACTGAAAATTGTAGATTCACAAAATAAGCCAAAAGTGCAAGATAGGAGATTAACAAATAAAGTTCCACAATATTAGCATATAAGGTTCATAATCTATGCCACAAACCAAATTTCAGGATCTTATAGTCTATATTTCAATCGATAACCTACTAGATTCACAAAATAGACAATGTTAAACAATCTCTGCCACAAACCAAGCTTCATAATCTTATAGTCTATATTCACTAAATAACCTATGAAATTCACATAATTTGCTCTTATATTCACAAAATAAGCTATCTGATTCACAAAGTAAGGAGAATAGCAAAACAATCTCAAAAAAATAACATCTCAAATTCATAAAAGATTGATGTTTCTTCGGTTCAATTAGTAAGTTTTGCCAAAAAGAGCAACATAGGAGATTCACAACTCAAGTTTCACAAAATTAGCATCTAAGTTCCTCTGTCACAAACCAAGTTTCGGGATATTAGTCTATATTTTTCAAAATAACCTCTCAGATGCACAAAATTAGCTCCTAGATTCGCAAATAAACTTCTCAGATTCACAAAACCAGACCAAAATAACGTCTCAAATTCATAAAATAGGGACAAAACAGAATACCTGTTGCACTAGCACTCTTATCAGGAGTCGCTGTAGTATCAGGAGTTAGACCTGCAACATTAGCAGGAACACTATAATAAGTAGGACGAAATTGATAAATTTTGATCAAATTCAGGATATTATAGCATACATTCACGAAATAACTTATCAGATTTACAAAATTCACTCTTATATTCACAAAATAGCCTCACATATTCACAAAATCAGGATAATAGCGAAAAAAAAGGAGATTACCTGTTTCAACAGCAATATTATCACCAGTTACTGTAATGTCTGTAATCTCCATTGAAATTGAAGCTGCAACGTCAATTTGAGCCTTATTAGCTCTTATATTAACAAATACAGTTTCACGATAATAATGTTTCAAATTAACAAAATAGTAGGAACACCATAATAAGTATGAATACAAGGACAACCATAGATAAGAAAGCATGCAATATTACTGATACAAGACAATTAAAGCATTCAATGGTGCGGACTTGTGCAAACTTTTCAGAATTTGTCATCTTATTTAGTTTTAATCTTACCCAGGTTGTATATATTAGTTATTTAAGTTTCACAAAATAACCTTCTAGTTTCACAAACTAGGGTCCAAGATTCACTAACTATAGGCTGAGATTCAGAAAATAAGGCCCAAGATTCAGAAAATAAGGCCCAAGATTCACAAACTAGGTCCGAGGTTCACAAACTAGGGTCCAAGATTCACAAACTAGGGTCCAAGATTCACTAACTATAAGAAATAAATAAATTGCATCGAAGAATGCGTTTAACAACAGAGATTCAGAAAATAAGGCCCAAGATTCACTAACTATAGGCTGAGATTCACCAAATAAAATCCGAGATTCACTAAATAAAGTATCAGATTATTAGTTCAAATAATTAAAAAAAAAAATTGGTGAAGATTATGAATTCACTTTTAAGAAAAGGTCAGGTTGTATGTATCTAGATATTTTGTTGATTTGTTAAAAACACTTCCATTCCCAAGAAAAGGACATTGAACAATCAGAAAGCATTCAATCAAAAAATTTAATATATGGGTAATGCGAACAGAGCAATGTTGATTGTTTGTGCAAATACCAGCCTATAAATTTCTAATTTCTAAAACATAATAGTATATCCCAATAACCACTCTTCTCTCTTCTGTAAAACATTTCAAAAATCCCTATTGCACACAATGTCTCATTTATTTGTATTTCCCTATACTTGTGTTTTGGCGAATGTTCCAGGTTATATGAATCAAAAAGGGAAGTATGTTTGTCGCGACCTCTCTAAATTGGCTGATTGTTTAATGAGCCAAGGTTATGAGATAGAGTCTTTGGTGCCTGTTATCTCGAGGAGACTTGTCATTTTGTGGGATTAGTACTAATTCAATTTGGCACAAATGACAATGGTATGCAAAACAGGCTTTTAAGTTGCAGGAGAAGTTCGAGCAATTTGGGCGTACTAGATCTGAATGGCTGGCTACCTATTCCCGAGTTCAGGGGCCCTTTCTATGGGTAGCATCAAGGCTTGATTCACAATATTTTAGCTACACTCCAGTATGTAGAAGAGTCCCATATCCATTTAAACATGCAGGAAGATCACTCGCTGATGCAGATGAACGCTGCACCTATAGCTATATCAATATTGCTCTATGTGCATTGCCTCGAACAAATAGGGGTGATTGATAAACTAAACAAATATCATATCTTGTTTAATTTTTCAGCTTTTCAGTTTATTTTATTTTTGAATGTTGTTGTTTTAAGTTTATTTTATTTTTGAATGTTGCCTGCGAAATTTTATGTGATGAAAAATTACAAGATTTTTAAGTTTTCTGAATATTATATTTAGCTCTTATATTCACAAAATAAGCACTCTAATTCACAAAATAGACAATGTCAAACAATTTCTGCCACGATCCAAGTTTCAGGATGTTATAGATACGCAAAATTAGCTCCTAGATTCGCAAAATAACCTCTCAGATTCACAAAACCGAATGATAGTCTATATTTACAAAATAACCTCTCAGATTCACAAAATTAGCTCCTAGATTTGCAAAATAACCTCTCAGATTCACAAAACCAGAACAGTTTATATTTTCAAAATATCCTCTCAGATGCACAAAATTAGCTCCTAGATTCGCAAAATAACCTCTCAGATTCACAAAACAAGAACAAAAAAACGTCTCAAATTCATAAAATAGGGACAAAACAGAATACCTGTTGTAATAGCACTATTATCAGGAGTCGTTGCAGTATCAGGAGTTAGACCTGCAACATCAGCAGTAATACCATAATAAGTAGGGCGAAATTGATTATTTTCGATCAAATTCAGGATATTATAGCCTACATTAACGAAATAACTTCTCAGATTTACGAAATAACTTCTTAGATTCACAATATAACCTCACATATTCACAAAATCGGAGAACAAAGAAAAATGACTTCATAAAATAGCGAAAAAAGGAGATTACCCGTTTCAACGAAGCAGATTATCACCGATTATTGTAATGTCCGTAATCTCCATTGAAATTAAAGCTGCAACGTCAATTTGAGCCTTATTAATGAATGAATTATAATCAATTAATGAATGAATTAACAAAATCAACAAATTTTACACCGCGAATTCCGAAATTGCTCAATTGCTTAGTTTTGATCGAATTCAAACCCTAAACTAACGAAATACTTCAGTTTTGATCCTTATAAATTTACAAAACAGTTCGATTTTGTTCAAATTTGATCATTATATCATCAATTAATGAACGAAGTTAAGAAAATCAATTTTTCATCAAATAATATGCAATTACCTGGAAATTACCTCGAAATCTTCTAAGAAATCGATTAATTTGATGAATTCGCCTCTTTGATTGTCAGAATTTGATTAATTTGATGAAATCGTCTCACAAATTTGATGATATTTTAGCTCTCTTTGAAATCGACGCCCAAATTGAGTGTTTTTGTATAACGTGAAAGCTCATTAGTTTTGGAAGGAAAGAATTTGGGCCTTTTGTTTAGATTAGAGAGAATAAGGTATTTGGGCTTTTGTTTAGTTTAGAGAGAGAAAGTGTTTTGGACCAAATGAAAAGTTTCTTGTTGACCCCTAATTTTCATCCTTGTTTTTTCAAATTCAACATTACAAAATCAGCCCATCAATGTATAATGCAAATCGGTCAAGGTAGTAATTTGGTGAGACCGCCGCCTCGCCATAATGAGGTACCTCACCGGATCCGCCTCTATATATATATATATATATATATATATATATATATATATATATATATATATATATAAATTGCATCAAGTGAGTCTAGGTATCTTAGATGAGTCTAGCATTTTAATCTCATCCATTAGATCTACTCTTAATGAATGGCTGAGATTAATTCTAGCTCACCTATATAAACCCCAAATCATCATTTTCTACCGTCATAATTAAAGATTACTTTCTCTCTCTATAAGCACATCTCTCTAAATCTCATTATTCCTCTCAAATTAATTCATCTCCTTCACAATTCCAAAAAATTAATCTCAACCATTAACGCTGCAACTTTAAAGATTTTTACATTCACACGTGTTTCACAGTTCATCCACGATTTTTGCAATTTACGATTCAATAATTCAGAGTAGATTAGTTAAACTCTGATTTCGCATCCTTCGATCGCGCATGTTCAATCGATCGATTTTCAGGTTAGTTATATTTGCTTTCGAAATTCTTATTTAATTACAACAAATCGATTTATTATTGAATTTCAATTTTTTTAATTGATGTTCAACTTAGAATGTCGATTTTATGAATTCAAGCAATTCGTGATTCTATTAGTTTAATCAATTCAAGCAATTTATGATTCAAGCAATCCAAGATTGAATCGGTTCAATAATTTAAACAATTTAATCAATTTCCGATTTCATATCCTTTAATTAAAATCGCATATTTAGATCGCATACCTTCACCTGATTTTTAGGTTTTTTGTCTAGATCTACACCTTTGTAGTTGCTTTTAAATTTTTATTCAATTACAGCAACTCGATTTGGTTATTGAATTTTTTAATTTTCGTCATTGATGTTCAACTTATAATTTTTACGATACGTATTTTCGATGATGCTTTTTGTTTCTCGTATTTTATTTTCATTACTTGTATTGTTATGCATGATACTGAGAACAACATGCGTACAAATAATTTTATTACTGATTTTACTTTTGAGGTTCTTAGAATGCGTTTTAACTATGTGTATAAATTTTTCAGGGATCGCGTTTTCAATGACGATTACTGGAAACTTGAAACTTCTAATTTTTGTGATTTTATATAACTTCTGCTAGTTCTGATTGTCCTGATTTTTTTCATTAAATTTGAAACCTCTAGAATGTGTTTACAATACGCACATCCTTTATGTTATTGAATTTGAATCATGCTATTGATTGTTCGCGTTTTGTTTGATGTGTCATTTTTTTAAACTAGTTTTAGCGCTTGTTACTTACATGTTCATCAAGTTCGTTGGATTTCATTGCGGATCGTAATATTATTACTGTAACATTATTACTGTAACATTATTACTTCATGAAATATTCAGGTTTGACAAATCATATTCCTTCTTGTCAAGGCATGAATAGAAGGTATAACTTAATAGCGTAAAAATATGATTGCGGTAAATGTGAGGATTCAATTAGTTTTCGTAAAATAATCAACGACACATTCTTTCGTAATAGCGTTACGAGAACATTAAAATCGCATGATGAATTGAACTTAAAATATTCTTACAACATTGTATATTTGATGTTATGTGATTTTTTTCAAATAAATATGGTTTAACATTGTCACAAACTCACAATGATGTTCTTTGTAATGATGTTATCGTAATATTGTTATTGTGAAATTATCATTAATAATGGACCACTGAATTTCGCATATGGTTTATCTAGTAATTGTCGAATGTTTTGTTTTTGTTGTCGTGAAATTGAAGAAAGAAGAAGGTTTGAGAAATCAACCAACATAAAAAAAAGGCGCACATGGATACAATATATACAAAAAAAAGCAAGACGTTGAATAATCAATCACGGAGATAGGCATGAAGAAAGCAATGTTATTGAAGTGGGAATGCTAGTGGACACTTTTACCATTGTTGTGTTGTTTGTTGTATGGTTAACACCACTTTATTGTTTTAATTTATTAGATAACTTTGTACTTTCCTCCTAATTCCAATACAACCAATCCTTATTCTACCACGTCACGAATAGTGCTACAAAGAACATCGATCATTAATCAAAGTTACACAGTGTTATTGTAACATCTTCGTTATATTTAATTCATCAATGGTATATCAATATTATTCGTAACATGTTCTTCAGAAAACATTAATTCATTAAACTAACATGACAACAATGTTACAATAATTATTATTTAGTTCGTGTATTATATAAGACGGTGTATAATGTAGTTCTGAAGTGTAATGATAAAGATTTTTTTGCATTTTTAAAGTGACGGTGTTACTGTAACATCATTTACGCAACAAAGTAACAATGATATAGTAATTGTGTTACTGTAACATCATTACATTTACGCAACAAAATAACACTGATACAGTAATTGTGTTACTGTAATATCATTCATTTATCAAAGTAACACATATACTATGTTAAACGGTCAAACTTTAATTATTATAATAATAAAAAGCAAGTGAATACTGATTCGTCCTGATATGCTAAAATGTATGTGAAAAGCCTACAACAAGTATATATCATAATCATACATAATAAAAGTCTCTACTAGTATTTCAACTTCAATAACGTTGTTTTCTTCACGCCTATCTTCATGACTGATTTGTGAGTGTGGTACTTTTTTTTTATATACCATCTTTTTGGTGACTTTTTTTTTCTGTAACTTGATTTCTCAAACTTCTTCTTCAAATTTCCTGACATTCAAAACAAAGCATTGGATCATTAATAATAAAAAAATATGCAAAAGCCGGTGGCCCTCTATTAGTGATCAACAATAATGTTATACCATCAAATTTAATTGAGTTAAATCTCACAACATCAAAGATACAATGTTTTAACACTATTTCAAGTTCAGTTCAATAATGATTGACCATTCCTCAATATCCATTATATTATGTAATGCAGTAACAATATTACAGTAATATTGTTAGAGTAACAATACCACAATAACAATGTTACAGTAACAGTATTACAGTAACATGTGCCGAGAATTTTACAAAACATAATTTAATCGTCACTGCTTAGCCCCAATTTTCATGAAAATTATCCAGATATGAATCTCACAATGTCATAACCCTAAATTTTTGTCAAATACTATTTATACTTAGAATTGACAATGAACAAGAAAAATGATATTATAACACGATTTAACAACTCATAAAATCGTAATCATTACATAATTTAATCGTAAATTAACCAAAAAAAACAAATTAAAACTATGAGTTTGTAACAATTTTATACCAATATTTCAGATTCAATTCAATAACAACTGATATTCCTCAATAATAACAACTGATATTCCTCAATAATAACTACAAATTAAAATTATTGCTCAATTTCACCATCTCATAACCCTAACTTTTCGCACAAACACTATGAATACATACAATCGACAGTAATAATATGAATAATCGACGATAACAATAAGAACACATAAAATATCAGATCGAATATATAGAAAATAAGAATTAAAATAGCGGAAAGAACGTTGATTCTTACCTCTTCATTTGTGTGTAAGAAACGCGATTCTTGATAAGAAGCATATTTGATTAATTTTTGCATTTTTCGATTGATTTAATTCTTCAAGATAAGAAGCATGTTTGATTTTGAGAGATTTTGATTATATTCTTACATCTTCAATCGATTTTCGATTGATATTTGCATATTCCTTCTTGAATTTGGGGATTTTTTTAGCTTTTTTTAGGGTTTTGGGAGAGAGAGAAAAAAGTTCCGAAATTTAGAAAACGTGAATGAGAAAAATCACTGGTATGGGTTTTCTTATGAGGATTTGTTTAGGGTGACGTGGAAGAATGAGGGTCATTGGATCTTGTTGATCCAACGGTTCTTATTGATATCTTTAGACTCATCTAAGATCTTTAGACTCATGGGATCTTTCATTTATATATATATATATATATATATATATATATATATATATATACTTGTCATAGGATACAAAGTTAACCTAATTACAATATTCTGTGTATAACCGAGATATATACAATATGATTTTACAATCAATAATATTCACTAATAGTTACAAACAATCTTTTCCTAATTGGCCCCCAATCCCCATTACATACGCATTACGCAGTTCCTTCACAAGACTACCATTAAACATGAAAGAATTAAAGGTGACCATTTTGAGCTTTTTACGTTAAAAAGTGCGTTTGATCGATATCATTAACACTACATGAACCCTTGAATATCTGATTAGCTACAAAACAAAAGGTCAAATGGTTTTGATATTATCATCAATCAAAATATAGTAAATCATCTTTGTTTCTAAAATTAGTGTTTTTGATGTTCCTTTGTAACGTAACTTAAGTGCAGTTTAAGTACGTAGTTTTAAAACACGTGAAACTAGTATTGCTGCCCGGCTTCGTCCGGGCTACCTCTACTTACCATTAATTTTTTTTTCATTAAATAAAATTACTTAAAGTTGCATAACCCATAAATTTATCAATAATACATTTTTCAATGACATATCCTGAAATTACGATGAAATAAATTTTGAGATAAATCCACTACTCTCACTATTAATATTTTACTCTTATTAATGAAACAATAGTAATAACATTTCACTACTTTCCCGTAATCATTGTTACTTTCACTACTCCCGCCGTAATTATTGTTACTGTCACTACTGCCGCATTAATATTGATAATTTCATTACTCCCGCCGTAATTATTGTTACTTTCACTATTGCCTTATTAATATTGATTATTTCACTACTTCCGTTGTTGTTTCTACCACTTTCACTAATCTCGCTGATAATATTGTTACTTTTAATATTCAAATGAGTGATTACTATCATATAACTATATCCAATGTTACTACAAGGCGAAGTTACTTTTACTACTTAGGCATGCAATTTTAAGAGGATTATTGCAATTTTAAGAGGATTATATATTTATATAAATATATTACATATATGCGTTAAATCAAATCGAAAGAATTGTGCAATATTATATATTATGGAATCTAACTTGAATTATTTATAACCTACTTATATTATATTTTTGTATGTTAAATAATTAACATCTCTATACATCCAATAAACTATAAAGTTTAATAAAATTGCATAGATTTTAAATTTAATATATAATTTTATGATGATAATAATTAATACCATAAGTGTGCATGTTTATACTAATTAATTATTTTATTTTAAGGAACTTGACCATCTTCTAGTCTTCTATAAATATTTAGGAAAATTATCAAGCATCTTCTTTCTTTTAGTCTCCTTGAAATTGACCATCTTAATTAATTATTTTATTTTAAGAAAATTGACTATCTTAATTAATTTTTTTATTTTAAGGAAATTGACCATGTTTTAGTCTCTTACAAATGTTTAGGAAAGTTACCAAGCTTCTATCTAATTTAATTTTAACCCAAACTATATAATATTTGCATTGAGATCCCTTAATCGGGTCCATTACATGGTGCTAGTAATTTAAAACTATATAGTATAATTAATTTGTATAACTTTCTTTAATTACATTGAACTCCCTTGATATCTGGATTTAATATATAGTACTAGGTTTGGTGCCCGGCCTCGCCCGGGCTACTTCTATTTACAGTTAAATTTTATTTTCAATGAAATAAACTATGTTGAAGTTGTCTAACTCACACGTTTATTAATAGTAATATATTTTTCTATGACATATCTTGTAATTATGATAAAATGTAAAATTTATTTTTAAATTAGGAGACACGTTCACTACCCCGCTATTAATATTATTATTTTCACGACATTCTTTGTTAATATCATTACATTCACTACTCCCGTGGTTACTATTGTTTCTTTTACTAATTCCTCTATTTTTTTCTGTTAAATTCATTAATTTTATCCGGCCTATATTTAAATAAATAAAATATTTCCTTGAGTCGATTGGTTATTTAATTGTTCATATTTTTTCTCATTGTTAGTTTGTTACCAGTGTTACTTTCACTACATTCGTTGTTACATTCACTACTCCCACTATCATTATTATAACTGTCACTACTGCCACATTAATACCGTTAATTTTCTCATTGCATCTACTATTACCTTTACATTTTAATTTATAATTTTATGATCATACTAATTAATTCCATAAGTGGGACATGTTAATTTTAAGGAAAATCACTATATTATTGTGCTTTCTAAATTTAATTACTTTAATTTAATGTAGTTTCCATAAATATTCTTCATCAAGGCATCTTTATATTATACTTTTAACCAAAATTATATAATATTTACATTGAGGTCCCTTTATCAGGTCCATCACACGGTGCTATCGATTTAAAAATATATAATATAATTAATTTGTATAAATTTCTTTAATTACATTGAAGTCCCTTGGTTTCTGAAATTAATATATAGTATGTATTGATATGCATTAAATCAAATTGAAAAAATTATGCAATATTATATATTATAGAATCTAACTTAAATTATTTATAACCTACTTATTATATTTTTGTATGTTAAATAATTAACATCTCTATACATCTAATAAACTATAAAGTTATAATAAAATTGCATAGATTTTAAATTTAATATATAATTTTATGATGATAATAATTAATACCATAAGTGTGCATGTTTATACTAATTAATTACTTTATTTTAAGGAAATTAACCATCTTCTAGTCTTCTATAAATATTTAGGAAAATTACCAAGCATCTTCTTTCTCTTAGTCTTCTTGAAATTGACCATCTTAATTAATTATTTTATTTTAAGGAAATTGACCATCTTAATTAATTATTTTATTTTAAGGAAATTAACTATGTCTTAGTCTCTTACAAATGTTTAGGAAAATTACCAAGCTTCTATATAATTTAATTTTAACCCAAACTATATAATATTTGCATTGAGATCCCTTAATCGGGTCCATCACACGGTGCTATCGATTTAAAACTATATAGTATAATTAATTTGTATAGATTTCTTTAATTACATTGAAGTCCCTTGGTTTCTGCATTTAATATATAGTATTGATTGATAACCGGTCTCTTGTTTATTACTGATTTTGGGTTGTTTTTGTAAGTCTCAAATAGCGTTTTATGTGTGAAACAACTCATTATGTATTCGTCAATCAATCAAATGGTTAATAAGTTAATATCTAGCATACAATGTCTTCTATAAACTTTCGTTTATGTCACACATAATGTATAAGTGTCAACCGAATTCATTGGCAATTGTTAATTGAATTATCGCACTTTTTATTTGGAGTTTATTTTCAACTGCACAATTTGAATTTCTTCACGAGAATTCCTATTAGGCCGTTAGAAGATACCCATGTAAAATCTAAATAGTACACCCGATCAAATAATGAACTCAAAATTAAAATATATTCCGTACTCACTAGACAAGTTAAAATAAATACAAGTTAAACTCACTTAAGCTATGTACAAACTACTCGTTCAAATAATGAACTCAACATTAATCATTACGTATAAGCTGTCGTAGATGATTAATTGAATAACATTGATGTGTATGGTTGATTTTTAGATGGCATGAAGGAATAAATGAATGAATGAATGAATCGTGAAGATGATAGCATAATGTGATTATACAGTGAGATTATGATGAACTATTATTAGATCATCCCCAAGCAAAAGGTCGACTTAATCGGGTCAGTTAGAATTTTACTCTTAATCACTTCTTATTAACTTGACCCATGTTCACCCTCCCAAGCAAAAGGTCACGACCTGGGTCAATTAATCCAATCATTTTCCACTTTCTAACATTTCCAATCATTTTCTACACTTTACCCCACTAAAACCTCTCTCTTACTTTTTTCAATTATTATTTACTAACTAATTATACACAAGTTTTTAGTGTAATTTAAAAAAAATAAAAGTACCCCAATATATTAAACATTAATTTAATGACGTACACTTCGAAAAAAAATATTAAATAACAAATTTAAAATTTAGTAATCGAAAAGCCGATTTCATTGACAATAAAAAAAACCGCATACATAATTAAAAAAGCCGCATACATAATTTGAGCAATTAAAAAAAGCCGCATACATTAAAAAAAACCGTATACATAATTAAAAAAACCGCATACATAATTAAAAAAGCCGCATACATTAAAAAAAAACGCATACTCTTTGTACTTTTAATATTAATATATTAGTTTTCTTTTTTTTTTATTGAATTTTAAATATTGTAACCAATTACAATTTGACACATGTAAGGTCAATTCTTGAGTCAATTTGAGCAAGTGAAGGTCACCAATTGACCTCTTCTCACCTTTTCAACTCTTGGGTCATCCTAATCTTTTACTTAAATGTAGATTAAGATGACCTTTCACCAATTAACCCCCAATTAACCTTGCTTGGGGTGGTCTTATAGCCTTTCGGGGCCTGGTTTTCTGAATGATACGTTGCACGTGTGTCAAGTAGAAGATAAGCGTATTTGTGGTCAAACACAATCATTCTCTCCTTTGACAAGTAACCTCTTCTACATCTTGTCACCATTATGTTACAAATAATAAATAAAAATATTGTTTTGTAAAGGTAGTCTTACTTGCACAATACTGTAAGATAAATCTATTTTCCTCAATAAATTATTATCTATTTTCATATATATTATTCATTTGTTATTTATTTTAATTTTAAATAAGTATTGCATAAGTGAATCAGTGTGTGTGCAAGTGAACATTCTTTGTTTATTTTATTAGTCTTTTTCACATATTTTAATTTTGAATAAGGAGTATTACATAATATTAAAAAATCGTTTTAGAAAAGTTAAGTGAAATTTTAAATAAATATATCAAAATGAAACATGGTTGATTTATTCAAGGGTCGTTTGTTTCAAAGTGTTAGAATGGATTGAAATGGAGTGTAAATCCAGGAGTCATACCCATACTTGTTTGTAGTTATTTGGTTCAACCTTGGAATCGAGAAGAAAAACAATATTGGGTGGAATGGAGTTAGAAAGTTGGGGGTAGATGTGGGTATGGGATTCCAAGGGGTTGGAATGAAGTTAGAATCCATTTGGTATCTAACTCCATTTCAAAATGCTCCAACCAAACACTTGAATGGATTGAATCCATTCCTATCTATTCCAAAAACTCCAACCAAACACTCCCTCAGTGTTTGTTTTACTCACAAATTGTATATCTCAGGTTGATTTATATCTTTAGTACACAGAAATAAAAGGAAATGAAAAAGAAAAACCGTTGGAATATAAATGCACAGATTCCACATTGTTGGAAAAAGAGAGATTATACCACTTTATAAATAAGGGGGCTACTTGATAGGCTATTACGCACCTCGCAAAGATAAATACCCTAAACACAAATGAATGTAGTAGTAGGGGTCGAACACAAGGAGACGAGAGTTGCTAAACAAGTTGTCATGGAGTGAATTCTATCAAGGTCGGTTATCGTATGTGAAGAGTCTATCGATCCGAAATACTCAAGAGAGGGGGCGGGGGTGAATTGAGGATTAAAACTTTAACCTACTTTTTCGATTGCACGTGTATAATTAATTATTTAAAGTTTATTGATTAAACTTTAACTAATCAATTAATTAACGAATTAAAACAATGCAAATAAACGAAAGAGAAAGAGAGACACACAGATTTTTGAAGTGGTTCAGTTTCACAAATCGAAACCTACGTCCACTATTCTCGATTAATAAATTTAGTACCTTTCTACGGATTACAAATTTACTAGCCCAACTCGTACAACTAACCCTAGTTGTAACTCAAATGAGTATCGCTAAATACTCGAGTGACTAACTTACGCTAATAAGAAAGCACTAATGATTCTTCTAAAAGTTCACGTTAATGAACAAGTAAGAAATCAATTAAGCACTATTATCTTATAACGATAACAAAAGAATGAATGCACAAGTATATAAGACACACGACCTTTCAAAATAACAAAATGGATTTTGCTTATGAAACACGGTTTTTGCTTTCAAAATAAAATCAAATTATGCTCAAAGGTCTTGCTTTCAAATGTATCAAGGAGTAGAGTATTTATAGCAAAGGAGGAAGCAAGACACACGGTTTCCACGAAACCCTAGAAGCCGAAATAACAGATATGTAAACAAATCATATCTTTGTTATTCCTTTCCTTAAAATCTTAGGAGATAATAGAGAATATTCAAAAGATAATTTTATCAATTATTCTCCTATTATATTTTCCTTAAATCTTAAGATATGATAAGATTTTCCATAACTAAAATATCTTTATCATATATAACCATATCATGTTAAATATAAAAGATATGTTAAAATAATTTTAGAGAATAAAATATTAACAATAATCAACTTATAGTACTGTTAGGTTTACACGAGAGCAACACGGCTCATAGGCCTCGTTTTTCATGAAAACCCTAGCTTGACATTAGGTTAGATTTAGGGTTTAAGAGTGTGTAGTATTAGAAACCCTAATTAGTAATATGACTCAACTCATAAGTTGATCCAACATAATTACTAACTATAAGTTTAAAATGAAACCACACTCAATATGAATATGAGCTTCCTCATTAGATAAATACTATTTGCTAAAACATTTAAAAGAGACAAAAACATTTTTCAAAAACAATTTGAAAACTTCTTAAGTCGTGCGTTATATAAGCTTAGCATCTCAATGTTATAGTAGAAGAGCTATAACATTGAGCTCTTACATAAGTAATGTTATAGCTGTGAAGCTATAACTTTACCAACGTAAGAAATCCACTCTTACGTTACCATTACGAGATAATCACCTATGCTATTCTAATCTTCTTAGGAGATCTTCGAGTGTAGGCTACTTCGTTATTCAAGCTTGATCAATCTTTAATTGAGCTTCATCTTCTCACGAATGCTTGAATAATTCTTTCATTATCTTCCAATATCCTGATCCGTGATTGAGGGCTTGATCACAATATGTTCTTGTATACTTTCATCACAATCCTTTAAGCTTTGCAAATAATAAGTCTAATCTGAAGAGACTAAACGAACAATTACGCGCAATGAGTATATATAATATAAAGTACTCTTGACATCATCAAAACATAAACATATACTCTATATGGTTCAACGAATTCCCTCTTTTTGATGATGGTAAGTCTCCTAAAATTGTGACTAAGTATATCGGTCCCCCCTCAATATAATACCGTCATCTTTATAGATAAAGATCAACGCAAGATCAAACGATTAATACAAGACCGAAACTTTAAGGATTTTAAGAGACAATTGGTCTTGACAAGGAGCAAGCTTAGACAAATGCTTACCATGGTCGTTCTTTCCCCCTCTTGACATCATCAAAAAAATAAGAACAAACATAAAATGACTAGAATAATATACGACGAGACAAGAGATAAGACCGATTAAGAAACCTAAATAATCCGTAAATATCCACAAGTACTTACGAAAATAAGTAGCATACAAACCAAAGAACATGTTTAAGCCAATGGGCCGAATGAAACAACATGTTTAAGAACTACCGGGCCATAACCACGAGTAGTATGCCAAAAATGGGCCGAATGGTAAGACGTTTAGAAGGCAAAATACACCACATGAAAACAAAAGAAAATAGGGCAATATAGAGGAAATGCGAAAACAGGGGAGGGGTAAGGCAAGGCTAAGTGTGACGGGTTTTATAAGGATTTACATAATCTGGACGAGTACGGAATTCCAAGGCATCAAGACGATCAAACGAACTCCGCACAAGAATAGCTTTGGCATTTAGGCTTGTCTCGAAGTTAAGGACCTTAAGAGACAATGCCTTTGTCGCCTCCAAAGTAATAGCTTGATCGGCTTTCATAGCTTTCCCGTCTTTCACCAAGGCACCCCCTTGACAAGTGAGGAAAGAAAGTCGATCACCGTGTTAAAACACTTCCTCACGAATAGCCACCAAATCCCTCTCGAAACCCGCAAGCCTTTTATCGACCCCTTCCATCCAAGCATAAACCCGAGCACTATCGAATCCTCCAATCGAGGACCGTGACTGTCCAACCCGAGACATAGCCGTAGCCAAGGCCGTTGTTTGCTCTTCAAACTTAGTCATTAAAGACCCCATAAAAGCATCTAATTTGGCTTCCATAGCCACCATCCCAACCTCATTAGCATTCTTATCAACACCCTTATCAAAGACCAACTCGAGTCCTTCAAAACCGAGACCCATCAATTTTATCACTCGGTCACACATACCGTTTTTAGCACTTACACCGTAGCTCTCCCTACCTACAACCCGTTTAATTTCTAACAATCTCGAAATCCACATACCATATGGTGGATCGAGAGTAGTGCAATGCTTTTCCTTGGTGACAGTTATGCTTGTTTAAACGATCCGACTAAACACAAGACTACCCAAGTTAACTTTCCGACCCTCCAACCACAAATACACAATAATAGCCTCATAACTCGATACCTTGTTCCGTCCTCCTCTTCTCGGAACAATGGTGTTCCACAAAACGTTTAAGAAGAACTTGATTTTGGCCAAGAGAGGAGGAACCACAATGTTGCTATTCTCAGAAGCAACCTCATCAAAGTATCTCTTAATAACCGACTGTTTACCATCATCGACATTGAACCACTCTAGACTCGGATTAATATCGGTTCCATCATGAGGAACCTTAAAAGCAGAGCAAAAGTCGTCAACGGTGACAGTGATATTGACACCATTCACGACTGCATGCAACACACCCTCCTTAACTTTTACCGATGCAAAGAACTGTATAACCTCAATCGGTTAAGTGGGACCCGAAAACCTACTAACATCACTCCACCCTTGAAAATCCAGAAAATCGACAATGAACTTAAGAGACGGAATTTGAGACAACAAAGATTTAGGATAATACCTTCTACCATGAATTGAATATTGTAAAACCCGAGAGACCAAGATGCATTCTCCCTTGGTCATGCGAACCCGGTTCAAACCGGCTTTGGTTGCGCTTTTTGAAGGCTCCTAAAATAGAGTCCTCGAAATCCAGTCCCGAACAACAACTTCGGGTTCATGATCTTCCTCAATTTCATCTACTACAACCTTATTTTTCCCTTTATTGAGCCGAGCTTTTTTCCCTCGGAAATCGTCTCATTGATGTGACAAATAGTTGAGCATATTTAGTCCCCGAATTAGCCTCGTTCCTATGCTTTTTAGTGCATAATTGGGTCATTTACTATCTTTAGTCCTTTGTTTTGCATATTCTTTGAGGTTTTGTTCCCTTGGTAGGAGAGGAGTGCAAACCTTGCATTTTAATGGCAAAATGGAGCTAAATTGATCGAATCTAATGACCAAGTATCAAAGTGAATACAAGACTAGAAGGCCTATGTAAATAATGTAGTAGATGGGCAATGATGAAGAATATCCTTGCATCTCCGACAAGATCCTTGAGGATTGTTGGAAGAAGAAAAGAGGAAGAAGCTTGCTGAACTAGAATCCTCCCGTCGGAGCATCGGGACGCTTGTCCAACCTCCACAATCTAAGCGTCCCTCCAGCCTGCCCACTCGTCCAACACCCCCACAATCCGCTCGTCCCGACCCCTTGGCCGCTCGGATTGTCATCCAGTTGTCCAATTGGGTGTCCTTGAGCAAACTAAGACCTTTTTCGAGTCTATGGGGTTGAGTAAATTGTTTACAATGCAAGAATTGACATACTCCTCCCTCACCTTAGAATTTTTGAGCTCTTTGAAAGTCACAAAGGTAGAGACCCGAACCATTATTGAGTTTTGTCTTGAAAAATTTGATAGATGCTTATCTTATGACGAATTCGGTAAGATATTTGGCCTTAGTGATAGTGCGAAATTTACCAAGATGCCTACCAAGTATGACCCCGCTCCTCTTTGGATGGCAATTTCCGGAAGGAAATTCACACGTTTTCATGATTGTTGTGCTCTCTTAGTCCACCATCCGGGCATTAGAGTATGGCATAAGGTCATTGGGAATACTTTGGTAGCTAGAAATGGCACAAACAATCTTACCAAACTTGATTTTATCCTTCTTGAGTCGGCTTTGAACATTGGGAGAGAATTTACCAAGCCATACAATGCTTTACGACTTTTGGTTGATCGATGGCTTAATGTTGATTGTGGCGAAGAAGGCACGGCCTTTATTGCCAATGGAGGATTAGTTACCTATTTGGCTAAACATTTTAACCGGGATTTCAACAAGAATAACACTTATATACCAGTAAAAGGAGGCCATCTTATTGATTTGCCCACCATGATTCTAAAGTTCAAATGGGTCAAGAATGATACTCTTGACAACAAATTTGGGTGGTTGACAAATGAAGCTAGATCTTTCACTTTGCCTAGCAAAATTTGCCGATTGAATGTTCATAGACCGAACTACCTTCTCCCACTCTCCGAAGAGACCAAATACATCATTCAACACCAAGGGAAAGAAGTTGCAGAGCCCTCCTCCTCCATTATCACCGCACCTTATCCATTTGAATACCACGAGTTCAACAACGAAAATGCCAAGGCGGGAAATGATTACTTGACTCTACTAATGAAGGAAATGCATAAACAAGCTTATAATGATAGAGTTGATGCTTACAAGGTCCAATATCCGCCCCTCCTACATCTTGCTAGGCAAGGACTTCTCGATCCATCTTGTCCTTTGCCTAGTTGGGCGGATAGGGAGGTATTCTTTCCTAGCACTTCTAGTGGTGGTAGACCGGGTGGAGAGGAGATGGTTGTTGATGAGAGTGGTGACCAAGAAGGTGAAGATGAAGAAGTTCAAGAAGAAGAGGAAAGTGAGGAAGAACAAGAAAGTGAAAGTGAGAGTGGACATGACTCCACATCCATGGAGGTTGATGATGCCTCAAGTGAAGAAGATGATGATGACACGATGGGTGAGGACTAGCAAACTTTTGGAGGCTCCTACATTCTTACATCTCCTTTATGGTTTGTCTACTTCTCTTGTTTTTATTTTATCTTGATCATTTTGTGGAGTCCTAGCAACATTAGAGGACTAACACCTTGGCTTCGTTAAGGTGTTCATTTTTATTGTTCCCAACTTTCAAAATCCAAAATGACAATTTTTAGTTTCATGCATTGCATTTTATGTGCATGAACTCCCCCAAAATTTTTGACATTAGAAATAGTGTCTATTTTGGTTTGGGGAAGTTTATGCATATGCATTCGGAGCTAATCTAAATTATGCTCTCTACCATAACAAAAACCATGCATCATATAGCATAGCTTAGTTTGCATTCACTCTTGTTTATATATCATTTGCATTTAGCTTAGAAATCATGCATATTCATATAAATTGCATAATTTCCTATCGTATTGGCCATTGAGGACAATGCCCATACTAGTGTGGAGATGGGAAATTCTAACTTGACCTTTTTTTTTAAAAAAAATGATAAAAAAAATTTAAATTTTTTGAAAAATACAAAAATATGTCCTTTAATTTCATTAAAACAAAATACAAAAAAAATTGAAAAATCCAAAAACAAGTTCATTTCCTTTGTAGTGTAGTCTTGTATATATTGTGTTTGTTCATCCTTGTTCACATTGATTGACTACGCCACATCCGAGACATGAGGATATTGAAGACCGCATAGTATGATCTTTCCAATCTCCTTTTTCCTCTCTATGTTAATGACTATGTGGCTTTATTTTGATTGATGCGGTATAAACAATGTGAATTTAGGATTGCATTTAGATTATTTGGCATACTAGTTGGTAGAAGCATATGCATTAGGATGTATATATGTTAGTTGCATCATGGCATATAGTTGCACTTAGAAAAAAAATTTTGTGAAACCGTCTATTTGGGAAACTTCACAAGTGTATATAGGCCCTTGTAGATGCTTTTTTCCTCTTAAGACTTTACTTGTTAGAATACTTATAAAACACCCTAGGATGTGTCATGCTAGTATCCTTTGACCCATGGATTAAGGCCTAGTCAAGAGTACCTTGTGGTGTGATAACTCATTGGCTAACGTTTATTCCAAGGTGACCCTTGAAACCATGCAACCATCATCCATGTTCTACCACATTCTGTCATCAAAGGGAATGGGCACAAAAAATTGTTCAAAATTTGAGTTCAAGAACTGAAATGAAAAGAAAAAGTTTGCAATTGCATCAAAAGAAAAGAGGAGCAAAAATGGTCTCCTAATGCTTCAAATATAAGCACCCTCCCTACAAATGGAGTGACTTTAAAAATGTTCAAAAAGAAATGCAAGGAAAAGTTGAAATTGTCAAGTATTGAAATGCCAAACATCAAAAGAAATGGCAAAAAGAAAATGTTCTCAAATGTTATATGCCACAAGAAATTGGGGGGAGGAAAAACAACAACAAAAAGCAAACTCCCATATGAAACTCAAATACTATTGATCCCTTTTCCATCGTATCCACTTTTGTACATGGTAGAGAGGGGACGACCCTTCTTCTTGTCTAGGAAAGAAGGGGAATTCCGCGATCCTCCAGTGTTTCTAACACCATAGGGAGTCTACTCTTGACGAAAGCATTTAACAATTGAGGACAAAGGTACCCTAGCTTGACACAACTTGAAGGTGATTTATTGGTATCCTTCTAGGCTTAGTAGTTTGAAGAAACCATATCTATAATGGAGTGTGTACCCTTGAATCGCTTCCCCTTTAGATAATTTCCGCCACTTAGATGAGGAAAGTGGCTATTCTTTTGTAGATGCATCCATTACTTTATTTTGTGTGCTTTAATGCTTGGATGTGTCGCCATTTTGGTAAGACCCACCCTGCCTTGCAAAAAGGCATCATACCCCATGTTTGTCTTGTTGTGAGTTGAAGGGGTGGAGTGAGACCCGCTAATTGTCTCATATCGGTTATATTAGTAGGATAGTTTAAATAAGGGTCCTAGTTTTTGTCACCTCTTTACTCGGGACAAGCAAAGGTTCGGTTTGGGATATTTGATGTGACCAATATTTGTGCATATTTAGTCCCCGAATTAGCCTCGTTCCTATGCTTTTTAGTGCATAATTGGGTCATTTACTATCTTTAGTCCTTTGTTTAGCATATTCTTTGAGGTTTTGTTCCCTTGGTAGGAGAGGAGTGCAAACCTTGCATTTTAATGGCAAAATGGAGCTAAATTGATCGAATCTAATGATCAAGCATCAAAGTGAAGACAAGACTAGAAGGCCTATGTAAATAATGTAGTAGATGGGCAATGATGAAGAAGATCCTTGCATCTCCGACAAGATCCTTGAGGATTGTTGGAAGAAGAAAAGAAGAAAAGAGGAAGAAGCTTGCTGAACTAGAATCCGCCCGTCACAGCATCGGGACGCTCGTCCAACCTCCACAATCCGAGCGTCCCTCCAGCCTGCCCGCTCGTCCAACACCCCCACAATCCGCTCGTCCCGACCCCTTGGCTGCTCGGATTGTCATCCAGTACAGCACACCCTCTCCTTGTTCTACTCGGGATGCACATATTTCTGAAAGACTAGCAAAAAGGAGACTCGCATCTTTCTTCGAGAGGAGCATTTCCTCAACTTTTCTTAAGGGTCTTAATCGTCATTTAAGCCCTTAGTAACCCTAATTTATGTGCCTAATCCCCACTATAAATACCCCATTGTACTAATTAGATTATCATCAATCCTTAATATAATTTATGTTCTTCTAATCTCTCTTTAATCTTGTAATCAACTTTTAATTAGGCATTAATACAAATCTCATTTCCTTAATTTCTTTATTGTTCATCATTTATTTTGGGTAATTGAAGATTATTTGGGGTTTATTTGGAGGATTGACAACCTTCCAATCATTCATCAAGTACTTCTATTATTCTTTGCTTATTATTTTGGAATCATCATTAAGTATAATTCTCTTAATCACTTTTTAATTATTGTTAATCATCTTCATTTATTCATCATGTTTTGCTTTGTTAATATGATTGACAACCTTGTTAGCATGTTAAACTTGATAATGAGTGAGTAGTTTCCTTAACTAGGGTTAATGGGGAATTAGGGGAAACCAACATGGGGATTGATTCATGCTTAATCTAATATGCTTTCATAATTAATTTGCTTGCTTGTTGTGATTTCAACTTATGCACATGTTATGTTTGATAAAATGTGAGCCTATGAATCCTTGCATTTTTTACCCATCACTTATCTTTTCAATGAGATTTGTAAGACATAAACCAACTCGAGTCTCATTAGACCATGCATATTGTTGGATAGGGAGGATTAAGTCGACTTGTAGGTGTTTTACAATCTAATCGATTCGGCTCCGGGACCCAAACCTTCCTAGAGATTGTAAGATATACACTAACTCGATCCCATCACAATAATAATTGCTTGCATCTAGTTGAAAACATGTTTGTATGATCAAATCCCATGAATCCCCTATGAACCCATGACACCCTAGTGATTTTAATCAATTGTTTACATCTCATCTAAATCATCTTGCTTGTTCATTGTTATTTAGTTTAGTGATCTTCTTATCTCAACCCAAATTGTGACACCCTTAGACACCACTACTTGCAATCGAAAATCCTACATCAATACCCGTCCCTTGGGATCCGACCTTTACTTACCTCTTTACTAATAGTAGATTAGTTTGTGAAGTTCTAAATATTGTTTTGGTCTAGGTGCTCCTAACGACAAGTAACCGAAAAATATAGTCCGACCACTCATCCCGACCACGAAACAGGGAGGGTGATTGTGGTGGATGTTGGGTTGTTGAAGTAAAGGTAGAAGAATTGGGGTGATGAGATGTTGGTTGTTGTCATTGATTGCATGGTTATTTTTGGTGTTGATTTCTGGTTGAGGACCGTGTGTGTGCATGTGGAGGTGTCATTGTTGAGAGGTTGAAAGATGATGATGATGGAGATTGTGTACAATATTGGTAAGTAAAAAAGTGAAAGCAAGTGAGGGGTTTGGTCAATTTTACACGGTTTGGGGGTAATTATAGGTTGTAGCTAGGAATCTAGGTTTAGGTTTAGGAAAGGTAGATGTTTACATAAATAAGGTAACTAATATATGAGAAGATTAGGATAGATATTGCATAAGTTGGACGAGATATGGCATATAAGATTTTTGGAAAGATTTTTGATAGAAATTTGGTAAATAAATTAATATGGTGTATCTCAATTTTTTTTGTTAAGAGAATAAAATTTGTATGCCACTTAAATTCTTAAATACAAACAGAATATATACGATAAATAAATTTCTATAAAACTTAGATATTCATGCAACGTAATATACGAACACAGTCATACAATCTTATCTCATACTAGTCAATCATTGAGAGATTAAACATTTATAGAAACTTAGGTGCCACCAATTAAACCAATTTCCCACCGTAAAGTCTCAAAACGTCCTCTAGCTAACAATTTTGTCAAAATGTCTGCCCATTGTTTTCCAGTACTACAAAATTCAAGTTTTATATTCTCTTTTTTAACATGGTCACGTATAAAGTGGTGTCTAATTTCAATGTGCTTAGTATGCGAGTGCTGTGCAGGGTTTTTGGAAATAATAATAGCACTCGTATTATCGCATAAAATAGGAATACAACCTACATCAACACCATAATCACATAACTGTTGCTTAAACCATAATAATTGAGTACATACCAGTCCTGCTGCAATATATTCGGCTTCTGCTATTGAAAGGGCAACTGAATTCCGCTTCTTTGAACTCCATGTGATAATACAAGGTCCAACGAACGTGGCAACACTTGACGTACTTTTCCTGTCTAGTGAGCATCCTACGTAATCGGCATCTGAATATCCGACAAGATCGAAATTGCATTCCATAGGATACCATAGATAAAGTTTGGCCGTGCCAATAAGATATCGTAAAATTCTTTTTACGGCTGTCATATGCGATTCTTTGGGAGATTATTGATATCTCGCACAAACGCATATGCTACACATGATATCTGGTCAACTTGCAGTTAAATATAGCAATGACCCTATCATTCCTTGGTAATTTGTTTCATCAACTGACTTATCGTCTTCATCTAAAATTAATTTCTTGTCTGCGACCATCGGAGTAGGCATACCATGGGAATTTTCCATTCTGAACTTTCGAATTAATTCCTTAATATATTTCTGTTGATGAATTTTGATGCCTTCCTCAGTTTGTTGAATTTGCAGACCTAGGAAAAAATCCAATTCTCCCACCATGCTCATCTCAAATTCGGAAGTCATCAACTCCGAAAAATACTTGCATAGATTGCGGTTGGTTGATTCAAAAATAATATCGTCGACGTAGATTTGAACAACCAAAAGGTCAGAACCCTCGAATTTCAGGAATAGGGTTTTATCCATAGACCCTCTCTTAAATCCACTGTCAAGTAAAAATTTTGATAATCTGCCATACCAGGCCCTTGGTGCTTGCTTCAATCCATACAAGGCCTTGTCTAATTTAAAGATATGGTCTTCAAATTTGTTATCCTTAAATCCAGGAGGTTGTTCTACGAAGACTTCTTCTTGTAGATCCCCATTTAGAAACGCTGTCTTGACATCCATTTGAAAGAGTTTCATTCCTTTATGAGCTGCGAATGCTATCAGAAGTCTAATAGCTTCGAGACGGGCAACGAGTGCAAAGGTTTTGTCATAATCTATTCCTTATTGTTGATTATAACCTTGTACCACTAATCTTGCCTTGTTTCGAACTATGACCCCAGCATCATCTAGTTTATTTCTAAACACCCATCTGGTTCCAATTACAAATCGATCCTTGGGTCTAGGAACTAAGTGCCAAACTTTGTTCCGTTCGAATTGTTGAAGCTCTTCTTGCATAGCTATAATCCAATCTGATTTTGTGAGAGCTTCCTTGATATTCGTTGGTTCGATCGTTGAGAGGAATGAATAGAAAGAGCAAAAGTTATTCAAGGACCTTCGTGTTTGAACACCTCTCTGAAGGTTGCCAAGAATGTTATCTATTGGATGTGAACTATTATATTTCCATTTTGTTGAAGTACTTGGTTCTTCATTATTTGAACTTGATCCAACTTCATTTGACTCATAATTTAAGGACGTTCCCCCTGAATCCAATCCTGGTGTTGTAGTAGAGTCGGGTATAACTTCGGACTCATCACCTTGATTTGGATTCAATGTTATAGTAACATCATCTATAACATTGGATTGAGAATTCTTATCTTGAGACAATGTTATAGTATCATTAACTATAACTTTAGTTTTCTTCTTTTTCTCTTTTGAAGAATGATCAAGCTCATCATTTATTCCTTCAATCTCATTGTCCTCAGTTTCCAATTCAGGAGGATCATTTCTCAAAAGACGAAAATCAGGTTCATCCATGTCTTCTTCCTCATCCTGTAAGGGCTTATCAAACACATTATCTTCATCAAAAATACTGTAAATGCTTTCTTCAATACAAAGTGTTATTTTATTAAAGACCTTATAAGCCTTGCTATGATCCGAGTAACCTATAAAAATAGCCTCATCACTTCTAGGATCGAACTTACTTAACCAGTTTTTACCATTGTTATGAACAAAACACTTACTCCCAAAACAACGAAGATGAGAGATATTAGGTTTACGACTTTTTATAAGTTCATAAGGGGTTTTCTTTAGGATAGGTCTTATCATAGAACGGTTATGAATTTAGCATGAAGTACTAATGGCTTCAGCCCAAAAATTAAGAGGTAGACCACTACATAAGAGCATTGTATGAGCCATATCTTCTGTGTTCTATTCATACGCTCAACCACACCATTTTGTTGAGGAGTTCGTGGTGCAGAAAAGTTATGTCCTACACCATTAACTCTGCAATATTCTATAAATGCTTGATTATCAAATTCGGTGCCATGATCCGTACAAATAAAGACAAGGTTAGTCTTATATTTATTTTGAACAAGTTTTATAAGACAAACGAATTCATAAAAAAAATCATATTTTTTGAATGAAGAAAGATAGGCCATACATACCTTGAGTAGTCATCTACGAGGACAAAGACATACCTGGATCCTCCTCTACTTCTTACCTTCATGGGACCACATAAGTCTATGTGTACCAAATCCAGGGCTTGATTCGTGCTTACCACTCTTTTTGGTTTGAACGACGATCTCACATGTTTGCATCGAGCACAAGTGTCACACATCTTCTCTTGATCAAATCTTATCTTAGGTAGTCCTTTAACCAAGTCCCATTTCTTGAGTTTATTCAGAATGGTTGAACTAATGTGACCAAAACGCTTATGCCACAAACAAGAATCATCAATTGTAACTTTCATACATGAAAAAGACTTAGTCGGCATAACATTTAAATCTACCATATACACATTTCTTTTCCTATGGCCTTCAAGAATAATATTACTCGTACCTTCAATAATAATGCGACAAACATTCGTATGAAAAACAACCTTGTTATCTTTGTCGCATAGTTGAGATATGCTAAGTAGATTATGCTTGAGACCATCCACTAGGTAGACATCACTGATTGCGTGTGATTTTGAAATTCCAACTTTGCCCACACCAATCACTTTACCTTTCTTGTTGTCCCCAAAAGTCACTTTTCCTCCATTGAAGGGTTTGAGTGAAAGAAACAAATTCTTATCTCCAGTCATGTGTCTTGAGCATCCACTACCAAGATACCATTGATTGTTTTCTTTCACCATTACCTTCAAAAGGATTAGATAAAGTTTTTAGGTACCCAAGCTAGGTTTGGTCCTTTACGGTTAGTCACTCTATATACTAAATCCTTTCGTACCCAAACTTGTCTAATAATCATATTCCTGAATTTTGGGTAGTTTCGTTTGGGAGGAGTTCTAGGTCTAGGGGTCTCCCTGGGTCTCACATATCTGGTCTCCTTGTGTTTAGGTTTACCTTGTTTAGGTTGACAAGGAGTTTGTGAAGTGCTAGGCTTTTTGGTGTAATCAAAAGCCATGTCGTAGAACCAACAAAAGTTATTATTCCTCTCTTCGTTAGGTTCATCTATATGGGATTCATCATCCTCGACTATTGTGTCAACCGTTTTAATAAATTCGGTATTTTTTCGTATATCATGTACACGTTTGACGTAATTGTCTTTGATGTGACCCGCATGACCACAATAATTGCAAATCAGATATTCAGAAAGATCGGCATATTTTCTTTTTCTGAAATCATGATCTGAAGGTGTTGATTTGCATTTAGAGTGATCTCTACGACTGTAGCACTCATGTCCTAATCCCATCTTCATATTATTGTCAGATTGTTCGGTTTGGAAGTTTAAGACTTTTGTGCTACCTTCCCACTTATCATGGACTTTCCTAGCATGTAAAAGTAAGTCCTTTAGGGTTTTTATCTCCTCAAGGCATTTCGTGTGGTCCACGTCATTATCCTTTTTGTAATTGTCATGAAAGTGTTGGAACCTTTTGTTAAGAATAAATACAACATCCGAGTGCTGTTTCTTAACATTGATCATGTCAGTTTTAGATTATTTCAATTGCTTTGTGAGAGAATCGGTTTCTTTCTTTTGGTCTAAAATCACTGCTTCATCGGATATGATTTTAGTCTCTAAAAGTTCTTTGGCTTTTCTAAGTTCTAAAGTTATAGCTTCACTAGCTATAACTTTGGCTTGAAGGTGCTTAATATTAAGCTTTAGGTCTGATAAGTGCATATTTTATACATATTTACCCCCATTATTTAGCTCCATTTTATATGTATTATGCACTACCTTTAGTGTTTATGAGCTAATATTTACTTTCTAGTTCCATTTATATGTTTTCTCATGTTTTGTAGGAAAATGAGCTAAAATGAGCCAAATTCTACTCAAGTACAAATACTAGAAGCATGAGCTAAGCTAAAGAAGAGATGATGGACCAATATGAAAGATGTGCATGGTCTTGCATGGATAAAATGATGGATTAATTTGAAGAATTACAAATGCAAAGTCCAGCCCATAATTCAAGTCAACAAATGCCTAGGATGCTAAAGTCACATAGAGATCCTTTCTAAGATGCCAAACATTGCATTAAACCGGGTGATTAAGGGAGCATTTATCATGAACATTGGATCCCTCAAGCAATTAAGCAAGGAATTAAGAGAAATAAAGCCGGATAACCATGCCCCCGATCGGGGCTGGCAACCCCGATCGGGGTTGACCCCCTGTAGGACTTTTACGTTATGCCCCTATTTTCTTATAAATAGGGGCCTTAATCCGTCATTAGGGTTATCTTATTCTTACATCTCATACACTCTATAATAGCCTTAAGCAATAATTCTCTCATTAGTTTTCATATTTGTTTTCAATATTGTTAAGCTTTTAGTTATCAAACATTTGGTTCTTTATATATTCAAGCATTTGGTTCTATTTTGTTTCTTCCATACAAGTTCATTTCCATTACGGTATTTCTATTTCTAGTTTACGATTTTTCATTTCTATTTAGTTTATGCATAGTTTATCATTATTACTTTATTTATATCACACTAGTATCATTCTTATTTTATGTTATATCATTTAGTTTATATAATTTCTACAATCATGTTTAGCATTTCTTACAACAAAGTTTATAGTTTACATTGCATTATGAGTAGCTAAATTCCTTAGTCTAGGGGCTAGGGAAGCCATGCAAAATCAAATATGTAAAATGGTAAATTAAGTTGATATAATATTGTCTAATTGTTTCTATCACATGTTTGCATCGTCACATTTAATCTATGTTTAAAGGCCTTATTCATAGATTAAGTTTGTTCATTCGTTCTAAAAGTCGAGAGGCATGGAATCGAATTAGACTAAGCATGTGTAGTAGGACGACCTAGTCATGGACGAGAGTTTCTCTAGGACCCAGTCTATGGTTAAAACTAATACCGTAAGGTGGGTGTTTCTAAGCCTAAATAATTGACAATATTATTGATACCGAGTTTAACATGATCGTATATTTACCTTTGCATGTGCGACCCGACTCCCTTTTATCGTATAGTTTACATTTTTATAATTGTTAGCCATCAACCAAACAACAAACAAACTCAAACGAAATAGAACATGATAAGAATATTTTCATAGCATTTCACAACGCAATTCCCGTCTCCTTGTGTTCGACCCCTATTGCTACATTAATTTGTGTCTAGGGTAATTATCTTTGAATATGTACATGATAAGCCTATCAAGGTCTGAATTTATAGATTCATTAGCTATAACCTTGGACTCTAATTCCTTCTTTTCATCATTAGCAATATCTAATGTTGTAGCTTTATCAGCTGTAACTTTAGATTTCAACTTCTTAGCTTTTGCCTTTAGAATATGATTCTCCTCAGTAATATCAAGAATCTGTTCTTTTAGATCCTTTAGTTCTATATCCTGTTCATGATATTTGTCGAGGGATTGCTCAAAAAAATAAATTAGGGCATTTTTAGATAATTTCTTAACACATTTTTTGAGTTCAAGATAACTAACCTCATCATCGTCATCTTCATCTGATTCTCCTAGAAAGCGGTAATTTGAATGAGAAATCGTGCTATCATCATCGCTGTCAGAGATTAGGTTAAGACTGACGCTGCTTAGACAAATATTGGCTACTTCGTCATCTTCAGATCCTTCATCATCTTCTGAGTCAAGATCTCCCCAACACGAAGCCATCATTACTTGTTTGAACTCCTTCTTTGTCTTCTCGCGTTTTGCCTTGTCTTTAATTTTCTCCCATTTTGGACAATCCTTAATCATGTGATCAGATTCTCCACACTTGAAGCAACCTTTGTTAGCAAATGACGATTTTGATTATGTTGCTTTCTTGTTAAAGGACTTGTTATTGTTAGAAGAAGATTTTACTTGCTTGTTTCGAAAGATTCTATTTTTAAAACGACCTGCAAACAAAACAGTCTCATCTTCTATGTCGGAGCTAACATATTCGCTTTTCAAGGCCATATTTTTTCCTCTACTCGGTTCTGCTTCATCAGCATTTAGAGTAATTTCATGGGCCATGAGAGCACCAATGAGTTCTTGCTAGGATAGGTTCTCAAGATCTCTCGATTCCTCTATTGCAGTGACCTTGGCACACCACTTTTTAGTTAGGCTCCTAAGAACCTTTCTTGCAATGTCCTCGGTGTTGAACTTTCTTCCTAGGTTTTTCAATTCGTTTATGATGCTTGAAAAACGTGCGGACATACTATCCAAGGACTCATTTGGCTCCATACTGAATAGCTCATATTTCTGCATTAACAGATCTATGCGGTGTTTCCTAACAATGGAAGTACCTTCATAAGCTAGTTCGAGGCCGTCCCATATTTCCTTGGCCGTTGAGCACGAAGAAAAGCGATCAAATTCTGCAGTAGTCATGCCATTCTGCAATAGACTTATAGCTTTAGAATTCTTTTCGGCCTTCTTGTAGTCAGCCTCGACGTAATCCTCTTCCTTTTTCTCATAGGTAGTGCTTTCAGCGGATACAACCAAAATTTTATGCGGTCCATTTTGGATAATCCTCCAGCACTCCCAATCATGACCCTTCACATAGTGAGTCATCATGTTCTTCCATAACCCATAATTCTTCTCATAAAAAATGGGACACTTGAGGTATTTGGAATCCATTTATCACGTGATAGGCAGCGGAATATAAAACGATAAGATAAATAAAGATAGACAGATTAGCCTCTTTGCGGTTAGGCAATCAAGAGCACGAGGCTCTGATACCAATTGAAGAGTCTATCAATCCGAAATACTCAAGAGAGTGGGGGGGGGGGGGGGGGGGGGGGTGAATTGAGGATTAAAACTTTAACCTACTTTTTCGATTGCACGTGTATAATTAATTATTTAAAGTTTATTGATTAAACTTTAACTAATCAATTAATTAACGAATTAAAACAATGCAAATAACTGAAAGAGAAAGAGAGACACACGGATTTTTGAAGTGGTTCAGTTTCATAAATCGAAACCTACGTCCAATATTCTCGATTAATAAATTTAGTACCTTTCTACGGATTACAAATTTACTAACCCAACTCGTACAACTAACCCTAGTTGTAACTCAAATGAGTATCGCTAAATACTCGAGTGACTAACTTACGCTAATAAGAAAGCACTAATGATTCTTCTAAAAGTTCACGTTAATGAACGAGTAAGAAATCAATTAAGCACTATTATCTTATAACGATAACAAAAGAATGAATGCACAAGTATATAAGATGCACGACCTTTCAAAATAAAAAAACGGTTTTTGCTTTCAAAATAAAATCAAATTATGCTCAAAGGTCTTGCTTTCAAATGTAGCAAGGAGTAGAGAATTTATAGCAAAGGAGGAAGCAAGGCACACGGTTTCCACGAAACCCTAGAAGCCGAAATAACAGATATGTAAACAAATCATATCTTTGTTATTTCTTTCCTTAAAATCTTAGGAGATAATAGAGAATATTCAAAAGATAATTTTATCAATTATTCTCCTATTATCTTTTCCTTAAATCTTAAGATATGATAAGATTTTCCATAACTAAAATATCTTTATCATATATAACCATATCATGCTAAATATAAAAGATATGTTAAGATAATTTTAGAGAATAAAATATTAACAATAATCAACTTATAGTACTGTTAGGTTTACACGAGAGCAACACGACTCATAGGTCTCGTTTTTCGTGAAAACCCTAGCTTGACATTAGGTTAGATTTAGGGTTTAAGAGTGTGTAGTATTAGAAATCCTAATTAGTAGTATGACTCAACTCATAAGTTGATCCAATATAATTACTTACTATAAGCTTAAAATAAAACCACACTCAATATGAATATGGGCTTCCTCATTAGATAAATACTATTTGCTAAAACATTTAAAAGAGACAAAAACATTTTTCAAAATAATTTGAAAACTTTTTAAGTCGTGCGTTATATAAGCTTAGCATCTCAATGTTATAGTAGAAGAGCTATAACATTGAGCTCTTACATAAATAATGTTATAGCTGTGAAGCTATAACTTTACCAACGTAAGAAATCCACTCTTACGTTACCATTACGAGATAATCACCTACGCTATTCTAATCTTCTTAGGAGATCTTCGAGTGTAGGCTACTTCGTTATTCAAGCTTGATCAATCTTCAATTGAGCTTCATCTTCTCACGAATGCTTAAATAATTCTTTCATTATCTTATAATATCTTGATCCGTGATTGAGGGCTTGATCACAATAAGTTCTTGTATACTTTCATCACAATCCTTTAAGCTTTGCAAATAATAAAACTAATCTGAAGAGACTAAACAAACAATTACGCGCAACGAGTATATATAATATAAAGTACTCTTGACATCAGCAAAATATAAACATATACTGTATATGGTTCAACAATATGATTGTTTGGTTGAGTTTGTAAAAAAAAAAAGATAAAGCAATGAAAGAAATCAATAATAATAAAATAGTTTAGGGTGTCGGGTCACACGTGCAAATAAATAGTTGGTCATGTCAAATTGGGAATTGATAATAACGATAATTGTTTAGGCTTAAAGACAACCACCTCTTGGCCTTATTGTCAACCATAGAATGGGTTCTAGCAAGCTCTCGCTATTACTAGATCAATCTACTAAAACATGCTTAGTCTAATTCAATTTCGTGTCTCTCGACTTATAAAAGTGAATTAACAAATTTAATCTAGGATTGTGGCCAATAACCAAAAACTAACAATTCAATACAAGCATATGATAGAAGCTTTTTAATCGATATTGTAACATCTTAATTCAACAATTACTAAAACTATTTATGCATGACTTTCCTATTCTCTAGACAAATGAACTACTCTTGCATAATGAAAACTAAACTAATGACAAATGATGTAGTAAACATGAACATACTAATTAGTAATGAAAATGACAAATGAATAACAAAAGTAATACTATAAGTGAGATTACCTTGACAATGGAAATAGAACTTGGAAATGAAGAACAGGATAACAAATGGAAAGTTTGAATTATAAAGAACAAATGCTTAAAGGAAATTGTTTATAATAATAAGGGAATGCTTAAAGGAAATCTAAACTACATTTTATTCTAAAAACTAAGACTAAAGCATATAAAAAAGTGTATCGAAGTTTATCTCAAATGACGGATTAACACCCCTTATATAGGAATAAGGGGTGAAACGTAAACAATCCAAATAGAGGCAACCCCGATCGGGGACACCCCACCCCGATCGGGGACGTGGGTTTTTATGTTTTCGTCTTAATTCCGTCTTAACTTCTTTCTTTATGGTGATGCGGAATCCAATGCTTGCATATTTAAGAGTCCGCCTAAGGCATTTTAGGAGTCATATGACATCCAATGTATGCTCTTAACTTGGGCTTCTACTTGGACTTCATTTCTTTACTTGTACACCAACAAAAGTTAGTTTCATCAAGCTCGGGATTTCCAATTTCTTCCCGAAACTCCCCTATACTTCCTGAAACGCCCTTACATGGTCAAGACTTGCTCTCATTAGCCTCGTGAACTCGGGTGAATGCTAATTTGACGTGAAAAAGCTACCAAAGGCTTCATTTCCTAAAAAATGCAATGAATACAAGCAAAAACACCTATAATACGGAATTAGCTCACAAATACACTATGAAGTGAAATAGTCAAATAAAACCGAGCTAAAATAAGGAGTTAAACTATATATAAAATGGATTATCAAACTCCCCTAAGCTAAACCCTTGCTTGTCCTTAAGAAAGCACACAGTATAATGTATGATAAGGATAAGAGTACGAGCAACAATCATCTCATCCAAATGCAATTTCTGTCAAGTAACTTTAAAGCGCAATGAATCAAAACCCGATGAAACAACATGGGCATAGGGAAAATGCAATAACATGGATGAGATTTATATGAGGGCGTAGCACAAAGGACTTCACATGGACATTTCAACTTTTGCATGATCTTATATGACACCGGACTCCTCACGGGATAAAAAACACTCACACTCATGAAATGAACATGGAAAATATATGTGAATGTGGCACTCTCCTATCTACGACTAAAGAGAATGCGCCCGCAATCTAGTATGGTAAACATTCCAAATCTCACATGACAATGCTAAACAAGAATGCACAATAAGAAGCCAAGAGAAGAGACAAAAGAGGCTAGGGGTAATGGGTAAAAGGTGGACAAACGGGTTTGGATATGTGGAGTTAAGGTCAAGCTAACAACCATCCAAACAAGTAAAGAGTGCTCAAATAAACCCAAAACCAATCTCAAGGCGATAACCCATTGAACCAAAGCAGTATATGGCTCAAATTAAGACTTTTGGGCATAAAAATGAACTTCCCAACTCAACTCCTCGTAAGACATGGAAGCACAAAACTCATCTATTTTCTTCTCATTTTTCATCATCTTTTCTTTTCATCATCTGTTTTTTTTTTTTCACTTCTTTATTTCTTTTCATTCATTTTTTTCTTTTCGTCTCAACTTTTTCTTTTCAACTTCCACTTTTTTTTTCCTCAAAACCATAACGGGAATCAATAATCCCGTCAACTTCACATCATCGACGTCAATATAGATTAAGAACAACCCATGACAAGAGCACCCTAAACTCACCAAGATGGTTACTAGCTCAACAAGGTAGGCAATTTGGTATGTAGCAAGAAACAAATATGGAGTAGCATATAGTGAGAAAAAAAGCTCAAAATGGGTGATGCATGTGAGAAAATATAACAACAAGGTTTCATGTGCAAACTATCATAGCATGTCTAAGAAGAAGGAACAAATACCATACTTGTGCGTTTTGATGTAATGCACACCAAGAGGAGAAGTTACACACACCTAGATGAGATCGGATATTGATGCACCGGCCATTGGAGGCTCTACCTTACCAAATATGTAGCATACCAATGTCAAGATCAAGTCTACTTTGTCCAAAATCCATCCAACACCCACTATGTCAAGACATTCCCATAGAAGCAAAACCCGTCAATAAGCATGAATCATTAGTTTAAAAAGCTGCAATGGGTAATGCAAGGAAAAATGACATTATGCAAAGGACAAATGGTTGGACACAACATGAAGCTCTTTATGAAAATTTTAACTTTTTCAATTTTTTTAGATTTTTGAATATATGAAAGCAATAAAGCAACAAGACACACTAAATCCCTCCCCCAAGGTAGAACAACACATTGTCCTCAATGTGTAAAATGGGTTTAAGCGCAAAAAACCTCATAGAAAGACAAATAAAATCAACAAGGGGAGATGAGGATGATGCATGTGGAAATAAAGAAGGGAAAGAAAGCATACAACCGCGTAGAAGCTCCCCCAAGCTAGCTTGAAAACGGGGCAAAGTCCAATCCAAGTAGCAAAGTACCTGCAAAAGACAAGCTACTACATACGAAAGCAAGCTAATTGTCTTAACTATTACAACCAAATTGAAATTGGAATTGTCCAAAAACTATAAATTGTCTCAAAAACATAAGCGCAAATTTAAAGTCTTGCTAGACTCTTGTTCTTTCTTAATCTTCGTCCTTAAAAAGCAAGTCAAAGTCCTTAGAAGTCTATCATATACCTGCGCATGAGCAATACAAAAGCATATGTAAGCAATTGATAAGATTAAGGCATGATAGATCAAAGGTAAGAAATAGGATATCTTATCAAAGCGCATAGGAGAGACTCCCGTACTACTCCACTCGCCAGCAAGAGATGGAGCATCATGCTTAAAACCATAAAATAAACCGTTAGTGCACAAATTGTCATTATAAATGGTCTCAAATTGGTGGTAAGAAAACTCAAGGTGGTAGGACTCATCAAAAATGGGAGGTTCATCCCACTTAACCTCTACGTGTGCATTACTAAGTCTTCCATCTGCCTCAAAAGGGTTAACTACATCCTCCACGAAAGGATTCTCGAAGGTTTCAAATGACTTGGGCAAAACCTCATCTTTTTCATTACAAAAGGGTCCAACATCATACATGGTGAGTGTGTCAATTGCTACAAGGTCATTTTCTTCAACATGAGTCTCTAAATTTTCAATTGGAATGACACTAAGGGGAATTTCAATAGAGAAAGTCGGACCATCGACATCCTCATCCAATAATTCAAAGTCATTATGGGTAAAAGACTCACATTGGGAAGGCGGGAGAGCATAAGGAGATGTAATAAGATCACATTGTCTCGTTTCCTTTCGAGAAAGTTGTTCCAAATGAGCCTGACACACTTTGAGCTCCTCTTGGATGCGCCATAAATTGAATTGGCGCGCTAACTACCGACATTCGGAAGCCATGAAATTCAAGAAATTCCAAAGTTCCGCTCCAATAATGTAGTAGACACTCCCATTACTCAAGTTTAGAGCCAATTCACGGATCTCAAAATCCATGCCATCAAGCACTAGATGACCTAAGTAATCCCCATCAAGGATGTGTTCAAAGGAGATGAGACCATTGTGAATGTAGTAGAACTGGTCAAGATAGTCATGAAAAGGCTCATCTTTGAGTTGTGGGAAACGAATCCATCATTCATTATGAAAGGCCAAGGTGAGATAGTTTCACCACCTGAAAAAGGCACTAAAACTAAAAGGTAACCGTGAGAACGCACCCAAGGAACAAGTGTTCCCTGAGACAAAATTAAACGAGATAAAACTCAACAACTAATTAGCAAACAAAACCGTGGTCCACGGCAAGGGTGCCAAAATTTGATAGGCTATCGCGCACCTAGCAAAGATAAATATCCTAAACACAAATTAATGTAGTAGGGGCCGAACATAAGAAGACGGGAGTTGCTAAACAAGTTGTCATGAAGTGAATTCTATCTAGGTCGGTTATTGTATGATTGTTTGGTTTAGTTTGTAAAAAAAATGATAAAGCAATGAAAGAAATCAATAATAATAAAAGATTCTAGGGGAGTCGGTGTTTGAATATGTGTCCTCCGACAATAATGCGATCACGACTGTTGATCATGATGATCACATGTTTAAATCTCATTATAAAGAATACAATTGGGAAGTAATATTTTTTACTGTCAACTGATCAACATTTATCGGTAATGGTTGGCTGACTAGAGTTTGACATTACTGTCGTGCGACGGTGGTGATCAGTTGATCCCCTAGGTCATACCTATAGGGCAACACTCTTAATTGATCATTTAATTAATCGTATAATGTTACGAGTTAATTAAATTACTTGAAAATTGACTGACGATTTTGGAAGTAAAATTTACGTATCACATTGAAATTGATTAATATGAGATACGGTCTGAGTAATCGAATTGTATCATTACTCAGATGAAATTATTGTTTAAGGAAACAATTAAATTTGAATGAATTATTATAAATACAAACTGTTGTGATTTATAAATGGTAAAATATTTTGGTACAAGTAATTATGAATTACTAAGTCGATTTTTGTATATGACGTATTTTTATTAATACGTTGATTTTTAATATGTTAAAAATACATGACAAATTTATGTTACATATGGCATGTAACATATTGACAATTGACAAAAATAATATGGATTCCATATTATCCATATGTGCCGAAAATATGTGGATGGTTAGGCAAATATTAAGTTATTGTTATTAGTGGTAAACAACATAATTACCTACTAAAACTAGCCTTGCATGCCTATTGCTCATTGTGAAGAACAACTAGGGCATGCATTGGCTCTTTTGTACCTCCTCTCCCAACCGGTTTTGGAGAAGAAAACCCTTGTGGTTTTTCTTATTATTTTGCTTAATATTCACTTAGATATTGACTAGTGATTATTATTCATTCAACACAACAAAAACAAGAGTTTTTAGAAAGAGAAAAACACCTTCCATTATCCTCTCTCTCAACCGGTTTTGAGAGCAAAAAACAAATATTTTTGGGTCATTTTTCCTCACAAAATTAATATTATCTAGTATACATAATATTAATTTTATTAAGAGTGTGCTTTGGGTATTAATCCTTGGGAGAGATCCTATACTTGGGTCTTTGTTCATCCAAAAGGAAAGCTCAAGAACAAAAGAGAAGGAGATCTCTTTTGTGCCCATTTGAACCGAAATTCCAATGTAAGAATGGATGTTTCTTCCTTTTTATTAATTAGTTTGCATGCATAAGATCACTTGTTAATTTTATGACAAATTAAATTAAAACATATATGAATATATAAGTATATAGATCTACTTTTCCTTCAATCGGTATCAAGAGCCATGGTTGTTTGCATGCAAATCGGTTAAAAGTTTTTCCGAGTTATATAGATTAACATATAAAACTTGCAAAATTTGTGTTATTATGATATATCACGAAATTAATTCATGCATATTAAAATTTCTGGTCCTAAAATGTTTTAGGATATTTTGGTTAAATTTACGGATTTTTATTGTTCATATTATACAATAATGACATTTAAATATGATTTTATGAGTAAAAATGTCATTTTCGGTCTAAAATTAGCTATACCTCGAATTTTCCAGTGATTTTTGGATATGTTGTCACATATATTATTTTGAGATAACCTGTAAATTTTCATAATTTTTGGACTTGTTATGCTCGAAAAATGGATTTTTCATTATTAAATTCGGATTTAGGTGAAAAATAGGTTAATATGAGTTAAATTTCGAATCTGGTCATAGAAATTTAATATGTTGTCACATGAAATTTTACAAGATGTGTGTAAAATAATGGGCTATATTGAAGTCTTTTTGCATGATTTATGGATTTTTGAAGAAAAATAGCATAAATAGTGACATTATTAGTGAAAAATTAATAAAACATAATCTATGACTAAGGAAAAACGTCCAATGTTGCATTTTATTATCTTTTTCAGATATAAAATTGAAAATTTGATGAACATAATTTTTCACATGTTTTTATGATTATTTTAGTTAAAACCGATAAACCGCAACATTGTTTTTCCGGAAAAATTTCGAAATTTTTGACCTAAGGTTTTGAACATTATGAGTGTCATAGTATTTTTCCAGAATGTTCATGAGTTTAAATTTCAAATTTCAAATTTATTTGAAATTTTGTGATTTATTTGAAGTTTATAGCTTATTTTTGTAATTTTGATCCATTAATGAACAATTTTATAAATATGAGTTAATTATGGTCAAATAATTAGTGAAGACTAAATTTTGAGTCCTAAGAGGTTAGGGTAATTAACTTATGCATAAATATGAATTTATGTAATTTTTGTGATTGTAAAATGTTGAAATCACGCAAACCGTCAAAAACCGAAGGTAATATACGATATTGGCTAATTAAAGGCGATTTAGCATAGAATTGGGCATGTTCATACATATTATAATGCTGCATTTTCTTTATGATTGTCATAATTTTAATTTATGTAATTTTTGAATTATGTAATTTTACTTAGTATGGCCTTAGTTTTTAATTGGTATTTCCCGAAATGTATGGGAATATCGATTCGGTTGTAATTTTATTGTGATCTCGTATCACCGTTTTGTAATTTAATAGATTTATTTTATTTTAGTTACAAATGTATAATAGGAAATTATGTAATTTATTATGTAATTTTATTTATCTCGGAGTTCCCAAAGACGGATTTCTTCAAGATGGCGATACATAAAGACGGTGTTACCTCGAGATGCGTGCCACAACCGAAGTTCAAGGGACCAATGGAGTTGGTTTCCGAATATGTAATAGTTAAATAGTTTTTCTATTTTAGGAAAGGCCATACTAGGATTTATTTATTTTATGCTTGCATTTTATTTTATGTCACATGCATCGCTAAATCGCCATAACTAAAACATGCATCCTCATTTTATCGAGTTTATCGACCGTGTCAATTAGAATTATCGTAGTTCACCGCTTTAGTTCACTTAAAACGTGATAGATAATAAATTGACATGACCTCTCGCTAAAACAATTAATTGAGACATAGCCTTACCAAATAGTAGAAACCATGAAAACCTATTTCGCGAGGGAGTGCACTCGGTCACACCGGGGTACAAACCTTGTTACGTAGGGGAAATGGGTGATAAATGTCTATCCACCGAATTCATGTTGATAAGGGATGTATCGGCCACACCGTGCCAAAGTTAATGTGGGTTTGGATCATGGACACATTTATTCGCAATTTGGATTGAACTCAACAAAAGTTTTTGATAAGGGATGTATCGGCCACACCGTGCCCTTGTCGGATGTGTTTTGGGCTAAAGATAATTGTTAATGTAATATTATCGACCAAGAGTTCTAAAAGTAGAATCGATTAAACGTTAATCCACCGAGTTATATTGATAAAGGATGTATCGGCCCCACCGTGCCTAAGTCGATATGAATTTGGGTCTTGGAATCATTTAAAATAGTTGGGTAGAGGTCACTATATAGATGTTCATATCTTGTTAAATATTTACAAGTATGATATTAAAAGACAAATGTTAATCTTTCCTTTTCCTCCATATTTGTAGTTCTTTACAATGAATCCATCAAACGCTACCGCACCGATAACTATTGAGTCTTACCACAATATTTTTGACGACGTTTGCTCCAGCAATGATTTCGACACTACTAGAGAACTTCATTTTGGGATAGGTTCGGATGGAAACCTTAACTTCATCACTTCTTCTAAACCACCTACTACTACAAGACCTCGTGTGAGTCCGTCTCAGGAAGACTACCTCATACAATCTATAGGGTCTTTGTCTCTGGAAGATAAAGATGCCAAAACTAGTGGGAGCTCAAGCAATCAAGTTCTTGCTTCTAAGGGCAAAAGGTTCAAGAAGAAGGGAAAGAAAATCAAAAACTTCAAGCAAGTTAATGATGAATGCCATTATTGCTATGGCATGGGACATTGGCTTAGGAATTGTCCCGTATATTTGAAAAATATAAGGGAAGGAATCATCACTCCAAAAGGTTAAATTCCTAAGGAAATTTATGTTATTGATATAAATTATACTTCCACTACGACATGGGTACTAGATACCGGTTGTGGTTCTCACCTTTGTAATCATTTACAGGGTTTAAGAGATGTGAAGAGGCTTAGCAAGGGAGATGTGGATCTACGCCTTGGAAATGGAGCTCGGGTAGCGGCCGAATCCAAAGGAACTTATGTTTTAGCTTTGCCTAATGGATTTGAGTTGTATTTACATAATTGTTTTTATGTGCCTACACTCTCTAAAAACATTATTTCAATCGCCATGCTAGACATGGACGGTTTTTGTTTTGTCATTAAGAACAATCGTTGTACTCTTTCTAGGAATGACTTGGTTATAGGCCAAGCTTCCTCTTTCAATGGCATTTACATTTTAGAGACCTCAAATCCGACAAATGATATTTATAACATTCAATCAAAGAAACTCAAATCAAGTGACCCAAGTGAAGCGTTCATTTGGCATTGTCGATTAGGTCACATAAACGAGAATCGCATCAAAAGATTAATTTCGACTAATGTGATTACACCATTTGATTATCAATCATATGGTACATGCGAATATTGCCTACTTGGCAAGATGACTCGTAATCCTTTTAGTGGTAAAGGGACACGAGCTAGTGAACTATTGGGACTCATACACATCGATTAATGTGGACCAATGAGTATCACCGCTCGTGGTAATTATGACTACTTTATAACCTTCACCGATGACTTGAGTAGATATGGGTATATCTATTTGATGAAGCATAAGAGTGAAGCGTTTGAGAAATTCAAGGAATTTCAAAACGAAGTAGAGAACCAATTGAACAAAAGCATTAAGGCACTACGATCCGATCGTGGTGGAGAATACCTTAGCCTTGAATTTGATTCACACTTGAAAAGTTGTGGTATTATATCACAACTTACTCCACCCGGAACACCACAACTTAATGGTGTTGCCGAAAGGAGAAATCGAACCCTACTTGATATGGTTCGATCCATGATGAGTCAAACCGAGTTACTAAACTCGTTTTGGGGATTTGCGATTCAAACCGCAATTAGATCTTTAAACAATAGTCCCACAAAGTCCACTGAAAAGACTCCATGTGAGATGTGGACGGGAAGGGTTCCCAATATATCCTATATGAAGATTTGGGGATGTGATGCTTACGTCAAATCTAAGAAAGACAACAAGCTTGCCCCAAGATCCGAAAAGTGCTTCTTTGTAGGTTATCCCTTAACCTCACGAGGTTACTACTTCTATAAACCTCAAGAAAACAAAGTGTTTGTGTCATGTGAGGCTGTCTTCTTAGAAAGAGAATTTATTTCTAAGAGACAGAGTGGGAGAAATTTTGAACTTGATGAAGTTCAAGAGCCACAAACCGAAATAGAGACGCAAGAAGAAGTTCCTTCGTCGTCTAATACGGTTATTCCACCTCCTCTTAGAAGAACGGGCCGTGTTATTCGCCATCCCGATCGATATGTGGGACTTATCGAAGAAGATGGACCACTTGATGTGTTGCTTATGGAAAGTGACGAGCCCGCCACCTACAAGGCCGCAATCTCTAGTCCAAATTCCTCCTTATGGCTTGAAGCCATGAAGTCCGAAATGGATTCTATGCATGAAAACCAAGTTTGGGACTTGGTAGATTTGCCTAAAGGGGCAAGACCCCTTCAATGCAAATGGATATTCAAAGTCAAAAATGGCATAGAAGGACATGATGATGTCTACAAAGCTAGGCTAGTGGCAAAAGGATTTACCCAAGTCCAAGGTCTCCATTATGATGAGACCTTCGCCCCCGTAGCCATGCTAAGATCCATACGGATTTTGTTAGTGATTGCCGCATTTCATGATTATGAAATATGGCAAATGGATGTCAAAACCGCTTTTCTAAATGGGCATTTAGAAGAGGAGGTGTACATGATACAACCCGAAGGTTTTGTTGATTCTAAAAATCCTAACAAAGTGTACAAGCTTAAGAGATCCATTTATGGTCTTAAGCAAGCATCTAGAAGTTGGAATCATCGATTCAATCATGTTATAAAGGAAAATGGTTTCACTCAAAGTGTTGAGGAACCATGTTTATACATGAAATTTAGTGGGAGCAATGTTGTGTTCCTAATCTTGTATGTTGATGACATACTACTCATTGGAAATGACATTCCAATGTTGTGTTCTGTTAAGAAGTGGTTAGGTAACCACTTCCAAATGAAGGATTTAGGAGAGGCACAACGCATATTAGGTATCCGGATCCATAGAGATAGATCCAAGAGGATATTGGCACTAAGTCAAGTTTCTTATGTTAATAAGATTCTTCGACGATTCAGCATGGACAAATCCAAAAGGGGTTTGGTACCTATGGTAACCGGGACGATATTGAGCAAGACTCAATCTCCCTCCGAACCCCATGATGTTGAACGCATGAAGACGATCCCTTATGCTTCCGCTGTTGGATCAATCATGTATGCCATGATATGCACACGTCCTGATGTCTCGTATGCCTTGAGCATGACGAGTAGATATCAAGAAAATCCAGGTGAGAGTCACTGGATTGCTGTCAAAAACATCCTTAAGTACTTGAGAAGAACTAAGGATTCTATCCTAGTGTTTGGAGGAGACACTGAGTTGCGTGTTAATGGATACACGGACTCAAGTTTTCAAACAGATAGAGATGACTTGAAATCACAAGCTGGTTTCGTTTTCATGCTCAATGGTGGTGCCGTAGTGGAGAAGCTTCAAGGAAGTCAGAATCATGGATTCTACAACGGAGGTTGAGTACATTGCAAGATCGAAGTCGCTAAGGAAGCTGTTTGGATCCGGCAATTCACGGAAGGTCTAAAAGTAGTACCTACCGCCAATGATCCCATCACTCTCTATTGTGATAATAGTGGGACGATCTTCCAAGCTAAAGAGCCAAGTCTAGTAATAGATCTAGACATGTACTTAGAAAATATCATGTAATAAGAGATTTCATTGAAAGAAAGGAAATTGCGATTTGTAAGGTTGGGACGGATGGCAACATAGCCGATCCACTCACCAAGCCTTTATCGCAGGCTAAACATGATGGACATATGGCGTCCATGGGACTTAAACGTGTACCAAGTCTATGTTATATTTTGAAATGAAATAAAAGTGTTGTTTTTGTTCATGTTCATAATCACATTTGTCTTTTATCTTTAATTTATACATTGTTACATCCAAACGGGTTGTAGTGACAATTGAACCCCGTTAAAGTGAACACGGATTAACATAGTATTTGTCCATAGTCACTTGTATGAGGTGACGTCTCGAAGTGACTAGAGTGTGATGCGATTGATGGCAAGTTCAAGTGCCATAGAGTCATGTGAGATGACTAGCCGATCACATAGGCATCATTATGAACATTTTGTCGGGCCTTATGACCGCTTATAGAGTTCGCAAATTTATATAGCCTGGTCGTGGCGAGAGTCCGCTATAGTATTCAAATGAGTCGATTTTTTTGACTAAAGACTATTCACCTAAGATGGCACAGTTTGATTAACTTTGATTTGTGTTACTACGACCTTCGTAAATGGGGTCAAATGGGCATATTTTGGGTTATGATGGCTGTGGCTAGTCGAAGGGAATGAGTGCGATTGGAATTGTCCACCCCTAGTCGTGGTTATAACAATATCTCGGGGCCACTCGAGGATTAATGAATGAAATGCGTGGCCACGCTCGGAAAGTATCTATGATAGATAAGTCCGGTCAATCGATTATTCTCCAGATCGAGGAAACCACTCTCGATATGATCACTTGCAAGTCGACACTGAAAGACACCTTGCATTGAGTGGGAGATAGTAATAGGACAAGAGAATTGGTGACGCACACTTGTCGAGGACAAGTGGAAGATTGTTGGAATATGTGTCCTCCGACAATAATGCGATCACGACTGTTGATCATGATGATCACATGTTTAAATCTCATTATAAAGAATACAATTGGGAAGTAATATTTTTTACTGGTCAACTGATCAACTTTATCGGTAATTGGTTGGTGACTAGAGTTTGACATTACTTGTAAATGCGACGGTGGTGATCAATTGATCCCCTAGGTCATACCTATAGGGCAACACTCTTAATTGATCATTTAATTAATCGTATAATGTTACGAGTTAATTAAATTACTTGAAAATTGATGGACGATTTTGGAAGTAAAATTTACGTATCACATTGAAATTGATTAATATGAGATACGGTCTGAGTAATCGAATTGTATCATTACTCAGATGAAATTATTGTTTAAGGAAACAATTAAATTTGAATGAATTATTATAAATACAAACTGTTGTGATTTATAAATGGTAAAATATTTTGGTACAAGTAATTATGAATTACTAAGTCGATTTTTGTATATGACGTATTTTTATTAATACGTTGATTTTTAATATGTTAAAAATACATGACAAATTTATGTCACATATGACATGTAACATATTGACAATTGACAAAAATAATATGGATTCCATATTATCCATATGTGCCGAAAATATTAGGATGGTTAGGCAAATATTAAGTTATTGTTATTAGTGGTAAACAACATAATTACCTACTAAAACTAGCCTTGCATGCCTATTGCTCATTGTGAAGGACAACTAGGGCATGCATTGGCTCTTTTGTACCTCCTCTCCCAACCGGTTTTGGGGAAGAAAACCCTTGTGGTTTTTCTTATTATTTTGCTTAATATTCACTTAGATATTGACTAGTTATTATTATTCATTCAACACAACAAAAACAAGAGTTTTTAGAAAGAGAAAAACACCTTCCATTCTCCTCTCTCTCAACCGGTTTTGAGAGCAAAAACCAAATATTTTTGTGTCATTTTTCCTCACAAAATTAATATTATCTAGTATACATAATATTAATTTTATTAAGAGTGTGCTTTGGGTATTAATCCTTGGGAGAGATCCTATACTTGGGTCTTTGTTCATCCAAAAGGAAAGCTCAAGAACAAAAGAGAAGGAGATCTCTTTTGTGCCCATTTGAACCGAAATTCCAATGTAAGAATGGATGTTTCTTCCTTTTAATTAATTAGTTTGCATGCATAAGATCACTTGTTAATTTTATGACAAATTAAATTAAAACATATATGAATATGTAAGTATATAGATCTACTTTTCCTTAAGTCGGGTCACACATGCAAATAAATAGTTGGTCATGTCAAATTGAGAATTGATAATAACGATAATTATTTAGGCTTAAAGACAACCACCTCTCGGCCTTATTGTTAACCATAGAACGGGTTCTAACGAGCTCTCGCAAAGACTAGATCGGTCTACAAAAACATGCTTAGTCTAATTCAATTTTGTGCCTCTCGACTTATAAAAGTGAATTAACAAATTTAATCTAGGATTGTGCCCAATAATCAAAGACTAATAATTCAATACAAGCATGTGATAGAAACTTTTTAATCGATATTATAACATCTTAATTCAGCAATTACTAAAACTATTTATGCATGACTTTCTTATTCCCTAGACAAATGAACTACTCTTGCATAATGAAAACTAAACTAATGACAAATGATGTAATAAACATGAATATACTAATTAGTAATGGAAATGACAAATGAATAACAAAAGTAATACTAAAAGTGAGATTACCTTGACAATGGAAATAGAACTTGGAAATGAAGAACAGGATAACAAATGGAAAGCTTGAATTATAAAGACCAAATGCTTAAAGGAAATTGTTTATAACAATAAGGGAATGCTTAAAGGAAATCTAAACTACATTTTATTCTAAAAACTAAGACTAAAGCATATAAAAAAGTGTATCGAAGTTTGTCTCAAATGACGGATTAACACCCCTTTATAGGAATAAAGGGTGAAACGTAAACAATCCAAATAGAGGCAACCAAAGGCTTCATTTCCTACAAAATGCAATGAATAGAAGCAAAAACACCTACAATACGGAATTAGCTCACAAATACACTAATAGAAGTGCTATAGTAAAAAAAAATCGAGTTAAAATAGGGAGTTAAACTATATATAAAATGGACCTGTCACTACTCCTCCTATAACCAATTGGTTCTAGGATGAAATTTCCCTTGTTATAACACCCCCATTTATCCAAGAGCCTTAACTAGGTCTTCCTAGATAAGTGAGACTATTACCATCTCGGTTGTCCGAGGTAGTGAATAACAAAGTACAACAAACCAAAGTACTTTAGATTAAAATTTAGCGAATAAAGGTTTATAACAATTAACCAATACTAATTAACATTAATTACAACTCAAAGCGGAAATTATATAAAGTGAATAATTAAACTATATGATCTAGACTTCTAGGTAGATTGGCGGAAGTCCTCACACATCCCCATAAGCTCCCAAGTCAGCTAACTCAAGTACCTGTCAAGTCTGCTCGCCAGCTACGGTTCATCACAAGTGTTCACGAATACAATGTCAACCACGGATTTGAGTAAGAATAAACTAAACAACAATAACTACTCAATATAAACGACTGCAGTGGCACAACTGATAACGTCCTAATTTAGGACGATTTAGCCCCGTTCTATTACCTTATTCCTACTCGATTTTGTGTGCTTAAACGTCTAAATAGCTTATTTATTTACTAATTTATAATAATTAGTCGTATTAGGTATATTTAATAATGAGTCGTATTTATATATAATATTAGTATTAATATCATTTTATTAATTTAATGTGTAGGTGAGACGGGAAAGCAAAGCGGAGCAATGAGACGGAAAGTGTATGCGAGGCGGATCCAAATGAACAAAGGAGGAAAATAATCTTATAGAAAACAAGCTATAAGCCTTCCTTTGTGACCGTCTTTGCTGAGGTTTTTCAACCACCTCCGGCCACCGTGGCAGCCACCACTCATCACCATTGGTCACCCTTGACTGCCACCACCGCAAACCACTCCACCACATCCACCACATCAACCACCAACAGCCACGACAACCCCATCTTCCTCCTCCCTCCATCAACATACAAACAACAATCATAAATCAAACCATCTTCTACACCATCTTCCAACCACCATTACAGCCACCCATAACCACCGTGGCCACCACCCATAACCACCACAGCCACCACCATCACCACCCAACACTCCCTAACCGCCGGCAGCCACAACAGTAGCAGCCACGACCCACAACTCCCTCCTTAAACCAACTCGCATAAACTCTCCCCTGTTTCTCTATGTCGGCTCACCGGCAGCCGTTCTCTCCACAGGCAGCCACAACACCATCCATCCCCTTGGCAGAAAATGCTCGATGCCGGCCGCCGGTCGCAGCACTTCCCTCTACTCAAACTCGCAACACGCATTAATCCATTGTTCCCTCTACCGGTGCCCCGGCAGCCGGCATGCCGGCACCCACCACAACGCATCACATCCCTCCTCTTACTTCAAGTTGCTCGCTACCGGTGACCTCGACGGCCGCCGGCCTGCCGGCAGGGGCCCCTCTGCTCGTTTTGTCCTTTGTCTCATTGTGTCGATGGTCTTTGTTTTTGAGATGTCGAGTAATTAGATTAGTCATTAGGTTTATAATTAATATTAATATTAATATTAATATTAATATTAATATTATTATTATTATTATTATTATTATTATTATTATTATTATTATTATTATTATTATTATTATTATTATTATTATTATTATTATTATTATTATTATTATTATTATTATTATTATTATTAGATTATTATTATTATTATTATTAGATTAATTAGTGAAATGAAACTTGTAATTAGAGAAGATTATATATATTGCTTCTCTCATTTTAATTAAAAGATCCCATCTTACATTAGACACTCCATTAGATTAGATAATTCGTCTCTCTATTATTCCCTCAATATGTAAGAACCCTAATTAATTTATCTAATCTATCAATTTCTCCTTTAATCAAGTTTAAATCTTTATTTAGTTAATCTTCAATTCCTTTTTAGTTTATGCAAGTTCTACAACTATCAATAGTTTACCTTTAGATTAGTGGGTTGTAATTTGAAGGGAGAAGAGATTCATCCTTATTATTTTCAACCAAGTTTCCTCCTTTAATTAAGATTGGTATAATCCTTCTCTTAATTCCTCTTCCTCTCAATTATTTATATGTTTATAGGTTGCTTAATTACTTGCTTTTACATCATGTTTGTTCTTGTTAATTACTTGTTAATTTATTCATCCTTTGCTTCTATTTCCATTAATATGTTTGAGTAGTGTATGTCTAGGGTAAGGGGGAAGCTCTTGTGGGATTAGTGGGTTGAATTTGAGTCTTATTTGAATGCTAATTGTTATGGGTAACTTGTCTATAATCTCATGCATGCCAAGTGTTTGTAGAAATTCTTAAGTGAGAATTTGAGTCTTCTACTCTCCATTTTGGCCATCCTTTGAAGCGAGAGCTTGACATTGGCTAGTAGATTGCTTGTTTTTATTAGGAACCGGTCTAACAAAGGGCGAGAGCTCGCTAGACCCGACCTAAGGGATTTCTTAGACCGAGAGGTCAAGACTCTCCCTAGACAACCGCCTATATTCTTAGCTTCTTTTGATAGTGTTTATTGTTGGATGTTTGCCTCTTGTCTTATGTATTGAGCATGTTTGGGGAGTGGCTTAGACGAGAGTTTGGTCTCTTCCTTGCTTGGTTTGACCCGTCTAAGACGTGAGTCTAGGCTACTTAGACCGCACTAGATAAGTGGGTTAGGACTAGTTAGGGCGAGAGTTTAACTAGGCTTGACCTAAGGACCGTCTCGTATCGAGAGATAGAGACACACCTAGATTTCATCCTTCCATCTTATATATCGACTTAGACTAGACCCCCTCCTACTTGGGCGAACCCGACACCCCAGTCCCTTCTCATTGTGTTTAACTTCCGTTTATTTACTTGCTGATTTATTTCATGTTCTTAGCTTAGAATTTAGCATAGAAATCATTTCAATCATCTTGACCGACTAGACTAAAATAAAGACCGAGACTTATAAGCCATTTCTAACACATCATCCTTGTGGATTCGACACCCTACTTCCCTACTACATAGTTTGGTTGTACGGTTAATTTGTTTGATAGGCTTACGCGACAAAAGCTACTATCAACAACCAACCGATATCCAACCATTACCAACTCATCCAACCATACCGCAAATAAATCAATGATTTCACTGGCAGTAGCACAGCTGATAAGTCCATTTTATATATATTTTGACCCCCTACTTTAGCTCTAATATATATGTCATTTGCACTAATCTAGTGGTTTTATGAACTAATATTGTATTCTAGTTGTCCTTGCATGATTTGTCACATTTTGTAAGAATTTGAGCTCTTAGGAGTTTATTTCTAACAAATTTGCAAGAGCTAGTATACAAGGCTAAGTTTGGAGCATGAGTTGGACCAACATTGTAGTGTCACATGAATTTGCATGCATAAAGATATGGATTAAATAGGAAGTGCAAAATAAAGTCTTATGCAAAGTCAAGCCCAAGATTTGAAGTCCAACTAAGGTGGAAACTTTGGATTCTTAGTGAAGCTTAGGATGCCAATTGAAGAGCTTAACCGGGTGATTAAACAAGGCATTAAACATCAACATTGGATTCTTGTGCTAATTAATCACGGATTAAAGAGGAAAAGCTCGAAACATCACGACCCCGATCGGGGTGTGGTGTCCCCGATCGGGGTTAGCACCCTCTATGCCCGAACGTTACTTCTTTGTTCCCCTATAAATAGAAGCTTTGGTCGACACTCTTGGGGCATCTCTCTTACACTTCATACACCAATTTTATGCTCTCATTTCCGTTCTTAGTTTAGGTTAGATTAGATTTTCCTTTAGCATTTCCATTATGTTATAAATAATTTTATTCAAGTTATATACAATTTACATTTCAAGTTATTTCCATTTGTTCTATCTTGTTCTTCATTTCCAACTCCATTCCCAATTGTTAAGATAATCTTATTTCCAGTATTGTTTTGTTATTCATTTGCCATTCACATCACTAGTTAGTATGTTTATCTTTATCATTTCATATGTCATTAGATTAGTTTTCATTATGCATAAGTAATTCAATTGTCTAGGGAATAAGGGAAACCATGCATAAGTAGTTCTTGCAATTGCTGAACTAGGATGTTATAATATCGTTTCATTGTTTCTTTCACATGTTTGCATTGTTTTGTTAGTCTTTGATAATTGATCACTATCTTAGATTAAATTTGTTAATTCGTTCTATAAGTTGAGAAGCACGGAATCGGATTAGACTAAGCAGGTGTAGTAGGACGACCTAGTCATAAACGAGAGTTTCTCTAGGACCCGGTCTATAGTTGACACTAATATCGTGAGGTGAGTGTCTTTAAGCCCATACAATGAACGATTTATCAACTCCTTTGTTTAATTTGAGCATTTACATAATTTGCATGTATGACCCGACCTCCCTAGACTATTTCTTTATCATTATTATTTTCTTCCATTATCCAACCAATCAATCATACGATAACCGACCTCAAGATAAAATTTACTCCATAAAAACTAATTAATAACTACCGTCTCTCTGTGGATTTGACCCCTACGTACTACATTCATTTGTGTCTAGGGTATTTATTTTTGCATAGGTGTGCGATAGCCTATCAAATTTTGGCGACGTTGCCGGGGAGACGGTTTTGTTTGTTATTAGTTGTTGAATTTTATCTTGTTTTATTTTGTCTCGGGGAACACTTGTTCCTTGAGATCTTCTCATGGTTTCTTTGTAGTTTTAGTGCCTATTTTCTAGGTATTAAAGCTTGACCTTTCATAATGAATTACGAATTCGTCCCACAACTCCAAGATGAGACTTTTCATGACTATCTTGACCGGTTCTACTACTTTTGCGATGGTCTCATCTCCCTTGGGCATGACCTTGATGGGGATTACTTGGGTCATTTCGTGATTGGTGGCATGGATTCTGAGACACGTTGGAGTTGCTCTAAAGTTGAGTAATGGGAGTGTCTACTACATGGTTGGGCGAGAACTTTAGAATTTCTTAGATTCTATGGCTACCGAATGTCGGGAGTTAGCGCGCCAATTCAATGTGTGTCATATGCAAGAGGAGCTCAAAGTGCTTCAAGCTCGTTTGGAATAACTTCCTTAAAAAGAAGCAAGCCAATGTGAGCTTATTACCTCTCCTTATGGTCTCCCGACCTCCCAATATGAGTCTTTTGATCCTAACCATTTTGAATTATTGGATGACGATAACGATGATCCGACTTTCATTATTGAAATACCCCCTATTGTCATTCTAATTAACCATTTCGTGGAGGAAGTAGTTGACACACACGCCATGGATGACCTTGAGCCCGACCATAGTGAAACGGATGAGGTTTTACCCGAGACATGTGAAATCTTTGAAAATCCTTTCACATAGGATGTAGTTGGCCCATTCGAAATTGACGGAGGACTTATTGATGTTAATATAGAGGTTAAGTGGGATGCACCCCCCATTTTTTATGAGTCCTATCACTTAGAGTTTTCATACCACCAATTTGAGACCGTTCATGATTATAATTTGTGCACTAACGGTTATTTTTATGCTCTTAAGCATGATGCTCCTTCTCTTGCTGTCGAGTGGAGTACGGTGGTTCTATTTGAAATCTCTCATGGGCAATTTGATAAGATTAATCCTTTCTTACCTTTGATCTTTCATGCTTATATCTTATCAATTGCTTACATATACTTGTGTATTGCTCATGCGTAGGAATATGATCAACTTCTAAGGGCGTTGACATGCTTTTTAAAGGACGATGGATATTCATTTCGGAAAAATTGTTTTACTTATGCTTTTTAAGACAATTTACATTTGCAATTTCCATTTTGTTTTGATGTAATAGTTAGGACAATGAGAAATTTAGCTTGCTTTTGTATGTAGTAGCTTATCTTTTGCAGGTACTTTGCTACTTGGATTGGACTTTACCCCGTTTTCAAGCTAGCTTGGGGGAGCTTCTACGCGGTTGTATGCTTTCTTTCCTTTCTTTATTTCCGCATGTGTCAACCCATCTCCCCTTGTTGAGTGTTCTTCTTTGTTTTACACATTAAGGACAATATGTTGTTCTAGTTTGGGGGAGGGATTTAGTGAGTCTAGTTAGGTTTAGTGAGTCTAGTTAGGGAAAATCTATAAAACTAAAAATTTTGAAAATTGAAAATTTTCATAAAAAGTGTGTGTTGTATCCACCCTTTTGTCTTATGCATAATGTCTTTCCTCTTTGCATTTCCCATATTGTAGCTTTCTGAAGCTAATGAGTCGCGCTTTTGACGGGTTTTGCTTACATGGGGATGTCTTGACATAGTGGGTGAGGGATAAATTTTGGACAAAATAGGCTTGATCTTGACATTGATAAGCTACATAAATGGTAAGGTAGATCCTCTAAAAAGGCCGGTACATCTTTACCCGGTCTCATTTAGGTGTGTAGTTTCTCCTCATGGTGTACGTTGCATCAAAACGCACAAGTATGACATTGGTTCCTTATTCTTAGACATGCTACGATAGTTTGCACATGAAGCATTATTGTTATAATTTCTCACATGCATCACCCATTTTGAGCCTTTTCTCATTATATGCTATTGTTTTGTATGGATTTTGCGCAAAGCGAAATCAGGTCAGGGTAAGTCTAGGCAGGGTTAACTAGCTCGAATTAATCTGTGAATACGCATGTCAGGGTATGATATTATAAAAGTAAAGTAGGATGAATTAACAATAATGAGACAAGGAATTTGTACGTGAAAAACCCTTAAATGGGAAAAAACCACGGGCACCAAGCCAGGAGAGGATTTTACTATAATATTGAATGTTTAACACAAATGATCGTAATATAGCTTAAGTGTTGTATGAGAGAATGTTATATGCTTAGGGTATGTATTGTGTTGTAAATAATCTTCAAGTGCTTCCTTATATAGTCCATGCTGAACGGCTGCTGGATCTTCCTCATGAATACTGAATATTCCTCCTTAATTGCTCGGTTTAATGCGCATTATTGCTCCCTTAATTACCGTCCTTTATTACCAAATCTTCTCCATTAATGCTCCAATTATTATCCGAATATTATCAATAATATAGTCATTAGATTGGTCAAATATTGTCCTTATATTTTGACTGTTGTCCTCTCCATGGCTGGCACCGTTCTTCTTGTATCTTGGTGGCTTGACGTCCCGGGGCCCTGATGGTCAGGCCAGGCTGGAATAGCATCCTGAAATATCTACGGATTTCCGGGCCTAACAATTGCCCCTTATCTCCTTATTTTCGCTGGGTCAGGCCAGAAATAAGGAGATAACTTCAATTTTTGGAAAACTGCTCTGAACTGTTTGATTATGACTAATCAGATCCTATAATGGCTAATTGGTGTTTTATGACGCGTGTTGCAATTACTGCAACTTCTTCAATAATTACTCTACAAGTTGCGGTTGAAAACCCTAGATTTACCGAGCATAAATAGCCTTCACTTCATTGAATTAAACTCCACCAAAATCCGATCACTCTCTTCTAATAATCTTCATCTCCAAGTTCTTTTAATTTCCAGATTTCAATCTTCAGTAAATCTTTAACAAATCCTCGATAATGGTTGCAAAAAAGAAATCTTCTAGGGGAGTTATGTCTCCTGGAACTCCATTCGTTCCAAATCCTAAGGAACCCACTTCTGACAATTTACCAGCGTCTTTTGCTGCTCAACCTCTTGTGGTTGAAAAGCCAATTGATCCCCCCCTTGAAATAATTTTCAATCTTTCATAGAGATTTTGAGTTTAAACCCACAAAGGCTCTAAAAGATGATCAGTCTCTTCCAAACCGTCTGAAACCCGAATTTGAAAAAGTCTTGAAGGATAAGGGAATCATTCCCGCTTGATTTCGAAGTCTGGATCCCTGAAAATTCTCCTGTCAGGGCAGACTGGTCTTGTCCTGGCTGGTTCTGTATCCACGACTGGGCCTTCAGGGCTGGTTGCTAGCTTTCTTTCTCTCCACTTATGGTGGATGTCATTAAAGAAATTGGTGTGCCTTCCTACCAACTGATGCCTATGGTGTGGAAGGTAGTCTGCTCCGTTGAATATCTCTGCAAAAAAACATAATATTTCTTTCTCCTTGGAGGACTTGAAGGCTTGTTATGCTGTCAAGACCAACAGTCCTGGCCGTATCAGTTTCAAGGTCAGGGCTTCAGCTACTCCTCTTCTAAGCAATCTGGATAGCGGCCATGACAAGAATTGGGCTGCTGGGTATATTTCAGGACAAATTCTGTGGGTCCTGATCTGGCATACTGGAATTACGACGCCTGTGTTGGTGATGAGTACCCTGAATTTTTCTCTTATTCTGCATATTTATTTGCTAATTTTAAAAAAAGAATATAAATTTAAACGGGTCATACCTCCCTTGCTTGCAGTTGATGATTGGATTTCTGAAATTGAGTACCCTACTGCAAATATCTCTGCTTTTCTTGCAATTCCTCAAATGGAGAGGACTTGGCCTCTCTGTTGTGGGGCTGGTCATCTTCCTCGTTGCCTGAAGACTGAAGGTGCTGCTAGAGTACCCAGGCCTTCAAAAGCTGTCAGTGCTTCTACTTCAGGCAATAAGTCTTTCTGTTCTCTATTTTTGTTTTGTTTTTCTTTCCATTTTGGCTTTTTACGACAGCCTATCTTTATTGCTAATATAGTGTCTCGTGTCATAGCCACTAGGTCATCCACCCGCTTTGCTAAGTTTGGCATGGCTGACCTTTCTGCCAGGCTGGCCAAGGTCAAATAGGAGAGTTCTCAGGGAGGTGGCGATACTGGGCATGTCATTGATTTAACTGAGTTGCCTGCTACTTCCAAGGTTTCTGCTACTCCTGTTGCCCCTGCTGAAACAAATTCAGCGGCCCAAAAAAGGAAAGTGGAGGAAGTTGATCTATCTGCCCCAGTCAGGGAGGTGCGAGCCAGGGTGGATAATTTGGAGGCCGCCAGAGTGAAAATTAGTTATTATGCCACTTCCAAGTCTGATGTTATGCTCACCCTTGATCCTATTGAGACTGCTACTCAGGCAGTTGCTTTAGTAGATCATGTTGTCAGCCTTTTGGCAGGTGCCTTGGCTGCTGTGAGAGAGGTATATAGTTTTTTATTATTATTATTTTTTATAAGATGTGTGTATGTTTTATTTAGAGGCTTTTGTTTATTATAATATTTATACTATTTTTGTTTCTATTCAGGGTGTTGCAGCTTGTCTCCATAATGCTTATCAGGCTACCTCTTTCGTGGCTAGGATTGATCTCATGAGATCTGATTATGATAAGCTGAAGTCTGAACTGAATTTTGCTCGGGCTGATCTGGCTGCTAATTTGGCGAAGGTGCAGGCTGAGAGGGATGCTGCCAAGGTTGAGGCAAGCTCAAGCAAATAGCTTCTGTAGGAGGCACTGGACAGGAATGAGGAGCTTACCCTGGAGAGGGATGATTTGCAGTTCAAGCTTGATGATGCTTCCCTGTATTTTTTCATCAAGGGGAAAGTGGCTGCCATGTCGGAGCCTGTGGAGGCCCGGGCAAATTGGAACCCTGAAACTGAGATGGCCTTTGCTGCTTCTAAGTATCGTGACCTGCACAATATGGGCAATGAACAGGAAGTCGACTTTCCGGGGGAGCAAGATGTTGATGCTGATGGAGAGCAGGATGCTGAGGCTGATCAGGCCAAAAGTGGAAGTGCTAATGCTGTCTCCAAAGGGGAGCAGTAATTTTTATATTTCTTTGATGGTATTGGCCCATCCAGGAGGGGATGTCCCTGGAAAAACAATTTTATTTTCTTGTGTCTGGTAGGTTAGGGAGGTTATCCCTGGCTTTGACAATTATTTTGGTGCCTTTGCCCAGGGGTAAGGGCTTTATTAATATGACGGTAGTGGCCTTCCTTGGCTCATTTTACTTATTTCCAGGTGCTTTGTTGTTTTTGATTTTCTTTAAACCTGTGAACCTTGTTTCTCCAGTCCTGTCAACCTGTTAAACTCTTGAACCTGTTAACCCGTCTTGCGATTAAAGCCATCTTAAGTCATTCAACCACATATAGTTTTTGCCATAGTGGTTGAAGGAGTGGGAAAACCGGCCTGTCAGGAGGGCTTATGTCCCCTGCCTGACTGGAGGGCTTGGTATTCGGCTTGTTAGGAGGGCATTTAGACTGATGGTCAGGATAAAACACCCTTGCACCGTCTTGCTGCGTCCAGCCGGTTGTAGATGTGTGCAGCAAATTAGTCAGGTCAGGCAATTATTTCATGCCTGATTGGTCCTGCTATTTACCGTATCCAGTGATGGTTACCAACTTCATTAGGCACAGTGAAGTGCAAAAGTTTTAAAAAGTACGTAAATAAGAGGTCTAATGTACAGTAGAGTAGCCCTCAATCCTGAATATTTATGCATATAAACATTTATCATGTATAATTGTTCAGGATTCAAAAATAAGAGAAATTGGGTTAGTTGCATATATAGACATGGATTGCACATAGGACATGTGAAACACGTAATTTTTCAGATAGCACATCAGGTTGAAACACTGATAGTAAAGATATAGTTTTTACTTGATTCAGGCCTGACATAGAATTTATACATGGAATAATTTCAAATGTGTTACATTCCAAGATCTTGGTATCATTTCTCCTTCTAATGTTTGGAGCATGTATGCTCCTTGTCCGACGATTGAGTCAATTAAGTAAGGGCCTTCCCACGTAGAGGTTAGCTTGCCTGCTGATTTTTCTTTTTTATTTGGAAAAACTTTTCGTAGGACAAGGTCTTCTTCCCTGAAGACTCTAATCCTGACATTTTTGTTGTAAGTTCTGGCTACTGTTTGTTGATATGATGCCATCCTGATTTTGGCAGCGTTTCTTAGTTCTTCCGTCAGGACCAGGTTGTCTTGCATTAGGTTGTTGTGTGCTTCAACATTGTTTAGGCTATATCTTGATGTTGGCACCCGGACCTCTGCAGGGATGATAGCTTCACAGCCATATACCAAAGAATAGGGTGTTTGGCCTGTTGATGTCTTTGGAGTTGTCTTGTCTGCCTATAGCACTAATGGAAGTTCTTCAGCCCATTTGCCTCGTCTTCTCTTCAGTTTATTCTTTAAGCAGCTTATGACTACCTTGTTGCTAGATTCAGCCTGACCATTAGCTTTTGGATATCCAGGGGTTGATGTGACCAGGTTAATGTTCCACTCTTGGCAAAATGCTTTAGTCTTTTTCCCCACAAATTGGGTCCTGTTCTCACACACTATCTCTGATGGGACTCCATATATGCAAATGATATTCATCCTGATAAAAGATATTACTTCTTTTTCGGTTACTTGTCTGAAAGAGTCAGCCTCAATCCATTTGGAAAAGTAGTCAGTCATAGCCAACATGAATACTTTCTGTCCTGGAGCTACAAGCAGTTTCCCTACAATATCCATGCCCCACTTCATGAATGGCCAGGGTGAAGAAATCGAGTGAAGAAGTTCAGATGGCTGATATATTATTGGTGCATGGATTTGACATGCTTCACATTTTGAACAGTATTCCAAGCAATCAACCCTCAGTGTTGGCCAGTAGTAGCCTGTTGTGAGTACTTTACTTGCCAGGCTCTTTCCTCCTTTATGGTTGCCACAATGTCTTTCGTGTATTTCTTGGAGTACTTGTTTAGCTTCATCAGGCTCTAAGCATCTCAAATATGGTCCAGCCTGCGATCTCTTGAATAAAGTGTTTATTGATAATGGAATAGGTTGAAACTCTAATTTTAAAAGCCCTTGCTTCATGTGTCCCCTGAGGTAATATTCCTTGGAGGAACCAATCATAATAGGGTTTGGTCCAAGAATTATTATCTTGATTGACAGGGTTGACTTGTTGAGTTTTACTAATAGCCGGCTCTAATAAATGAACAATTGGTATTTTATCAAAAATTGCAGGAGTAAAATTTGAACCTAGGCTGGCCAAAATATCAGCCTGGGTGTTCAGGTCTCTTGGTATTTGGTCTATATCAAATAAAGCAAATTTAGCGGTATGGTTTTTTGCATGTTCTAAATATGAAATTATTTTTGCATCCTTAGCCGTATAAATTCCCTTTATTTGATTAGCAATTAAAAGTGAATCAGTTTTTACCTTTAGGTTTTGAACACCGAGGTCCAGACATACCTTTAGGCCTACTATCAGAGCTTCATACTCTGCTTCATTATTGGTAGCTTTGAACTCACAGCTTACGGTCTTAGCTATCATGTGTCCTTGTGGTGATTTTAGTACTAACCCTAATCCTGTCCCCTTGGCATTCGACTCCCCATCTATGAACAAAGTCCATTCTTGGTCTGGGGTTTTATTTTCTAATTGGTTAACTTCTTTTTTCGGGTCAGGTTCTAGCTTAGGGCTGAAATCAGCCACAAAGTCCGCTAAGGCCTGTGATTTAATCCCTGTCCTGGGTTCGAAGGTAATATCATATGTACTGAGCTGAACTGACCACTTGGCCATCCTACCTGACAATTCAGGCTTTCGTAGGACAGATTTTATGGGTAAGTTGGTCCTGAATATGATGGGGTGACATTCAAAATAAGGACGCAATTTAGCACATGATATAATTAAAGATAAAACATATTTTTCAAGTAATCCATACCTCATTTCAGCATCTAGCAGACTTTTACTTACATAATAGACAAGATGTTGCTGGCCTTCTTGTTTCTTTACCAGGACTGGACTTACTGCTGTGTCAGTGACAGATAAGTATACTAACAGAGGTTCTCCTTTCTCTGGTTTAGCCAGTAAGGGTGGAGATGATAGGTATGATTTCAAGTCCTGAAAGGCTGCTTCGTGCTCAGCCGTCCAATGAAACTGTTTATTTTTTCTGAGCAGGTTATAAAATGTTTTACACCTTTCAGAGGATCTTGATATGAACCGGTTCAGGGCAGCTACCTGGCATATCAATTTCTGAATATCCTTGATAGACTTGGGCGAGTGAAGTTCCAGGATAGCCTTTGTCTGTTCTGGGCTTGCCTCTATGCCTCTTTTTGTCACCATGTATCCAAGGAACTTACCTGCAGAGACTCCGAAGTGGCACTTTGCAGGGTTGAGTTTCATGTTGTATTTTTCCAATATTTGAAAAGTTATTTCCAAGTGTTTCACATGATCTTCCGTATTCTTAGATTTTACTACCATATCGTCTATATAGACTACCATGATATCACCTATTTGATCCTTGAACATCATGTTGACCAGGCGCTGGTACGTTGCCCCTGTATTCTTCAGGCCGAAAGGCATGGCTGTGTAACAGTATATGCCTCGTTCTGTAATGAATGCAATACTTTCCTGGTCAACAGGGTGCATTTTTATTTGATTGAATCCACTGGAGGCATCCATGAAAGTCAGCATCTCATGCCCTGCTGTGGCATCTACCATGGCATCAATATGTGGCAGGGGTAATGGATCCTTTGGGCAGGCTGTGTTCAGGTCAGTGTAATCTATATAAACTCTCCATTACCATTCTTTTTCTGCACAACAACCACGTTAGCTAACCATTCAGGGTACATTACTTCCCTGATCATTCCCATATCCAGAAGTTTTTCTACTTCCTCGTTAATTATCGCATCTCTTTCAGGTGCAAATTTCCGTCTTTTCTGTTGCACAGGCTTAAAAGATTGATCAATGTTAAGTTTATGTGTAATTACATCAGCACTAATTCCAGTCATATCAAAATGAGACCAACCAAACCAAGATGATTTATTTTTAAAAAAATTTACCAGTTCTAGCCTGACACAGTCTGGGGCGTCAGACCCTACTAGAACATACCTGTCAGGGTACCTAGGATCTAGGATTACCTGATCTGTTTCCATCCTGGATGGTGCCACATAATTGCTCCTGACAGGGTATGATAATTGCTATGCAAGAGACTTACCTGCATTGGAAGGCTTCAGGGCCGCTGTATAGCATTCTTGGGTTGTCTTGTGTTCTCCTTTGATTGTAGCTATGCCCCAATCCGCTGGTACCTTGATACATTGATGATAGGTTGATGGTACGGCTTTAATATTATGGATCCAGGGCCTGGCCAGGATTGCATTGTAGGATGACAAGCAATCCAGGACTCCAAATTTCTCATAGGATGAGACTCCTTCAACATAAGTTGGAAGATGAATTTCTCCTAACGTGCTTCTGGTTTATCCACCGAACCCTACCAAAACGCTGGATTTTTTGGTAATTTGATCTTCGCCAATATTCATGGCTTTCAGTACATCAAGTATGATCTGGTTCACCGAGCTGCCTCCAACTACTAAGATCCTCCTTACTGTAGCGGTTCCAATCTGCATAGAAATTACCAGGCCATCATGATGAACATCAGGAATCCCTACCAGGTCACAATTACGGAAGGTGATTGTCGGGACATGATCCGGTTTGCAAGGTGATGTAGTCCTTAGCGTCCTGGCTATCTTTTTTGCTGCGGTCCTGTTTATGCTCCTGGTTCTCCTTGCCCTGGTATGCATTCCTGTGTTTCGTCCTGATCAGGTCCTTTAGATATCTGAATTTCAACAGGTAGGCCACTTCTTTTCTCAGGGTGAAGCAATCATCCGTTGTATGTCCAATGTCTATGTGGAATTCGCACCACTTGGAGTTGTCTCTCCTAGGGTTGGGATTTTCCACCTTCCTAAGCCATTTAACTACTAATCCCATGTTGTCAAGTCTCTGGATCAATCCTGCAATATCAACACTGAAGTTAGGCTTAGAAATAGGTGGCAAAACTTTAGCCTTACCTTGATACTCAGACGCCGGGTTGACTTTTGAATGGTCTGGCCTGGACTACGGAGTAGGTCTATAATTTTTTCCTTTGTTGCTCTTCCTATTGCTCTTTTCATAGTCCTTTGATCCACTGGATGATCCGACTTTATAGCTTTTATCTTCTTCCAGCCTGATATATGCAAGGGTCTTGGCCTGGACATGTTCGAAGGTATGGCAGGGATACTTAGTGAGTTCATTGTATAAGTCACTATGAGGTAGTAACCCTTGCCTGAATGCCTCCACTGCTGTTCCAACGTCACACCTGGGAATAGACATTTTCTCCTTGTTGAACCTGACGAGGAATACCCTGAAAGTCTCCTCTGGCTTCTGTGTAATCCTGTAAAGATCACTGGACCACTTCTCCAACTCCCTGCTGCGTGCAAACTGCTGGTTGAAGTTGTTGATCAGGTTGGCAAAATAATGGATGCTCCCAGTTGGCAGGTTGATGTACCATTGTAGAGCAGGTCCGGTCAGGGTTGTTCCAAATCCCTTACACATGCAGACTTGCCTGAACTCACTGGGGATAGATGCAGCTAGCATTTTCTGTTCAGAGAGAGCTACATGATTCTGTGGATCCGTGGTCCCATCATATATTTTAATAGACGGAATCACAAATTTTTTGGGCAGATCCACTTTTGCTATTTCGTCTATAAAAGGCGAATCGGCATAGCTATCAGGGGCAGCTTCCTCCAAGCTGGCAGGAACTCCAGGTGATGCGTGTCATTTATATGATGTTTTACACCCTATTTTACACGCATTTAAAAGCTCAAATATGTAGTTTATGCTACTATTTTCCCTATTTCCGTCTACTTTCGTGTTTTTGTATAATATTGCAGAAATGTGAAGAATCCAGCGGAAATCGAGCCGAATCCGTCCCTAAGTACTTAGCATTGCATTTGACATGGAGTAAAGACTCGGGAAGCGAACTTGGTGCACATTTCAAGGCCTAAAAGATATATTTGCGAGAGTTTCAGAAGCGGATTACCAGCTACAGTGGTTTATAGACTGACCTACATGGTCTATAGACTGTCAGAATGCTGAACAGTTTACTGCAGGCTGCTTCAGATGGCTATATCTCGAGTTCTAGAACAGATAATCGAGTGATTCCGACTGCAGGTGAAAGCTTATCCTCTTAGCTTTCTAACGCCGCATAGAACGCCTGATTTGACCAAGTAACGAAGAAATGACAGCTGTTTTAAGATCGGTGCGCGTTGCAGAATTCGTCAGAACGCATTACTGTACAGCACCTTTGGTCGATCGACTGGTCTCAGTGGTCGATCGACAAACCCACGACCTGACGCGGAACTTAAAAGGACGAGAATTAGAAAGCCCGTTGTAATTAGGTTTTAAGAATAAGAGTTACGTGACATTCTTATTTAACGTAACCCCTTCCTACCTTTTATTCATTCATTGATAATAGGGTCGAGACTTATCATTATTTAGTTTTACAGTTTTCTTAAGTATCTTTTAATAAAGTTCTTCTTTGCATCCGGATTTGTTCATCCCGCTTCCCTTATTTCTAGTATTTCTTGTTCCGAATTTGTTCTTTTTTTATAGATTAAAATTGATTAGTTAGAATCCCTAAGCCCTAATTTCTCTTTTATGCGGTTTTACTATTTATTTAATTTAATAATGAATTCTGTTATTCGCAACTTTAGTTTCGTTTCCGTTATTAATTCCAGTATGAGTAGCTAAATACCCCTTGCTAAGATGTATGGGAGCTATATCGTAGATGGCATTAGAATAGGTGACCCCGAATTAGGGTTTAGTCGATCGACTGGCTTAACTGGTCAATCGACTAAGCCGGCTTGTCGATCGACTGGGGTAGCTGGTCGATCGACCGACTTCGTGTCTGATTAGCACCGTTTGATTCGTTAAGTGCAATATTTAGCAATGAGACCGAGAGGAGACTTGTTAGATGCTTAGTTTTGACCAACCCGTAGATCGTAAGATAGGGAAGGGCATTAATTAATGAATTAAGACGACTAAATTGCTAAGATCGAAAGATAATGTAATTTAGGCTTTAGGAATCACTTTTCAGGGCGAGAGCTAGTATTAGTGAAACCTAGGGACCAGTAGCATAGGCCGAAAGGAGCTACTAGTTAACTTGGACCGAGAGGACATGTTTTACCCATCCTACACGACTGTATTTCGAACTTACCTAGGATTATGTGCCATCGTAGCTATAGTGAACCGACCGTCTTAGCATTTCTTTTATCATTGTTTACATCCTTTATTACTTTTATTTGCTTATTTAGTTTATGTTATTAGATTTAGATTTAATTCATATCAAAACCCCCTCAAACTGTTACCCTTAGACTAAAATTAGAAGCAACTATTATCTCCCTACCTCCCTGCGGATCGACCCTTACTACCGCTTGCTAGTTGTAGCTTGGAATTTATAAATATTATTTTTGGTACTCACTTCGACGGGTATCAAATTTTGGCGCCGTTGCCGGGGAGGAAGCACTAGTTTTAGTTGTTTATTTATTTTAGTCTTTTTTCTAAGTTTAAGGGACTTCCGTTCCTTAAACTTTTCTTATCTTCTTCTTGTAGTTTCTTCTTATACGCAGGTCACCTTGCGCTAGACAGAGACTTTTAGAAGAATCATTTCAGGAGGAAGGCTTGGGTACTCTTGATAGATGGGAAGTTTGCGTGGGAATTCGCAAAAACCAAGTATTGAAATGAATGTTATTGTGGCACTAGAAGCTTCCATTAATGCCAGGTTTGAAAAGCTGGAGAATGCTACAAATGAAACTGCGGAATTGAGAAAGGTAGTTCAAACTCTCTTGGTTCAAGTTATAAAAATGGAAGAAGCTAGGATTGAATCTGATAAGAATTTTGAAAATCGGTTGGCAATTTTAGTGGCTAATCAAGCTGCTAATTTGTCGAGAAAATCTGATGATACTCCACCACTTACCCCTGTGCTTATTCCTGATCTAACACCTCCGCCCCAGATTGGGAGCACGATGGAGGAAAACGCTTCGTTTTTGGTTTGCAGAACTGGTTTGGGGAAGGAAGAGCCGAGGAAAGTGTCGGATTATGACTTGGAGTTTGATGAGCCGGACGATCTAAGAGCTTGGGAAGCCGCTAGAGCCGTTGATGACCCGTTGAGTATTCTAGATGAAGGAGTGGAGTGGAGTCCAAATTTCTGAGATTAGCATTGCGGAGGGTACTTCATATAGTCGAAGCCTTGGTCGAAGATTTTCCATGACTTAGTTGATCTATCTAGTTTTATAAACCACTTTAAGACTATTTATTCCATTTTAAACTATTTACTGTTTTTTGGTTTGCACGAGACTTCGCTTTAATAAGTTTGCCTAGGATTTACAGACTTTAGACTTTACATTTGGGTTTTGCGCAATTTTGGACGCGTTATTATGTGTATTTGCAGTTTCATAAACCATATTGGCTCAATTTATTGAGCTAATTCGAAGAAATCAAAAACTTACAGCAGGTATCTCAGTCGATCGACTGGCCTTTGTGGTCGATCGACTGACCGCTACAGCTACACAGGAGCTTCATTCTGTCACCCCGTCGATCGATCACTACTATGGTCGATCGACCACTTCCCGCTGCTGTACCTGTTCACAACCATTCCCCTGCAGTGTTTAGTCGATTTGCGGTGTTGAGGAAGTCTTTTCTCCACTTTATTCTCCGATTCATTTCTATTTTCTTTCGTTTCCTTATTTTGCACATAATTTTGCGTTTCGTAAATTGTTCTCTCGGAATTACGCGCGGTACTTTTGTTTATTTTCAGGTACCTATGGTAGCACTCCTGGCTACTGAAACCTCCTAGCTCACGCTGGTTTGGGGAGGTTTCCTTTTGCTGCGCTTAAAGTCTTGTGAATTTCCGGGTTCCTTTTCATGTCTTGTTTAGTTATTTATCGCAAACTCCCATTTCCCTTGATTATTTTCTCACATGATTTTGCACAATGGGGACATTGTGTGATTTGGTTTGGGGAAGGATTTTGCATTACATTCACATGTTTTATTGCATTTCTGTTTCACGTTTATTGCATTTCAGTTTGCATTTGTTATTTCATTTCCTATATATATACAAAAAATTCAAAATTTAAAAAAATTCAAAATTTCAAAAATTCAAAAAATTGCACGTTTATTTTAGCATGGAGGTCGAGTCGGAACGGTAGTATTTCAATGATGACATTGCATTTTCATCTGTTTATGCCTAAGCCATGCTTAATTGACATGTTATTAGTAGAATCACATATGCATACCTACGAGTTTTTGTTAAAATATTTGCTGGATTATAGACTTGACCTGAATTTTGGCAACCTACTTATAATTTCTAAGGATTAGAGCTCATATAACTGGTGTCATTTGTGATCGGTTTCATGTAGGATTGTGAGTAGTTACTCCTTGCATATCATGTATCATTAATTTGCACATTTATGAAATTCAATTGCTTTTTGCCTACATACATTCGGGTTAGTGGTTGGTGTCACATGCAGGGAGGTGCTTACAATTTCCCCTTTATTTCATTTTACCTGTTGAACTCCACATTAGCCAAATTTGCCTGTTGGCCCTTAGCTACATCCAAATTTAGTCTGTCTTGTCAAGCTAGTATAATGTATGCTTTTGCGGTATATAATTTATTGTGCCAAGTTTGGTCTGTATTGCGTTATTTGGAGATGGTAGAAAAGAAAGAAGGAGGATGAAAAGAAAAGAATTGGAAAATGAAAAAAAAAAAAAAAAAAAAAAAAGAGAGAAGTTGAGAAAAATTCAAAAAAAAAGAGAAAAAATGATGAAAGAAAGAAACCGTGAAAGGAAAAGATGCTGTTTGTAGACGGTTTCACTCTTCTGCTTTATTTAAATTTATGGAGGAGTATTTTCAGTTCGGTTTGGTGAGTTTTGTGCCAAATGAAGGGCGCATGTGCTTAATCCTATAATTGAGTTGGAAATGGATGTTGTCATATGGTTTTGTTTAGGTACTCGCTCGGCCGCCTATACCTCCACATTTCCATTATTGTTTTGCCTTTTCTCACCCATTGCCTCACTTTACCATATTTTTGTAAGCCCTCGGCTGTGACAGGACCTTGTTTGGTTGGAATGTATGTACGATAGTTAGAATTGTCTATCATATTATTTGCATGCATGATTATGTGGGTCGTAGTCTAGGTGAGCGGCTATTTCTCTTCCTCTCTTACATATATATGCTTACCCTTTGCTTCATGAGAGAAGAGTGACCCGTGAGAGTCCAATTTTAAAGGTCTTGCAAGGTCGACGGTTCAGCTATATTTTTAACGACTACATAACTCGTTTGCATGATTCATATTGCTAATTGATTGTTAGTTTTTAGCATTAAACTTGTTTAGGCTTTATAGTTGCATTTCGCTCTGAGATTGAAATCGTTCCAATTAGGTTTTAGGATCGAGTCTAGTTTTTGCTTGGGGACAAGCAAGGGTTTGGTTTGGAGAAGTTTGATGCGTGTCATTTATATGATGTTTTACACCCTATTTTACACGCATTTCAGAGCTCAAATATGTAGTTTATGCTACTATTTTCCCTATTTCCGTCTACTTTCGTGTTTTTGTATAATATTGCAGAAATGTGAAGAATCCAGCGGAAATCGAGCCGAATCCGTCCCTAAGTACTTAGCATTGCATTTGACATGGAGAAAAGACTCGGGAAGCGAACTTGGTGCACATTTCAAGGCCTGAAAGATATATTTGCGAGAGTTTCAGAAGCGGATTACCAGCTACAGTGGTCTATAGACTGACCTACATGGTCTATAGACTGTCAGAATGCTGAACAGTTTACTGCAGGCTGCTTCAGATGGCTATATCTCGAGTTCTATAGCAGATAATCGAGTGATTCCAATTAGAGGTGAAATCTTATCCTCTTAGCTTTCCAAAGCCGTGTAGAACGCCTGATTTGACCAAGTAACGAAGAAATGGCATCTGTTTTAAGATCGGTGCGTGCTGCAGAATTCGTCAGAACGCATTACTGTACAGCACCTTTGGTCGATCGACTGGTCTCAGTGGTCGATCGACCAACCCACGACCTGACGCGGAAATTAAAAGGACGAGAATTAGAAAGCCCGTTGTAATTAGGTTTTAAGGATAAGAGTTACGTGACATTCTTATTTAACGTAACCCCTTCCTACCTTTTATTCATTCATTGATAATAGGGTCGAGACTTATCATTATTTAGTTTTACAGTTTTCTTAAGTATCTTTTAATAAAGTTCTTCTTTGCATCCGGATTTGTTCGTCCCGCTTCCCTTATTTCTAGTATTTCTTGTTCTGAATTTGTTCTTTCTTTATAGATTAGAATTGATTAGTTAGAATCCCTAAGCCCTAATTTCTCTTTTATGCGGTTTTACTATTTATTTAATTTAATAATGAATTCTGTTATTCACAACTTTAGTTTCGTTTCCATTATTAATTCAAGTATGAGTAGCTAAATACCCTTTGCTAAGATGTAGGGGAGCTATAGCGTAGATGGCATTAGAATAGGTGACCCCGAATTAGGGTTTAGTCGATCGACTGGCTTAACTGGTCGATCAACTGAGCCGGCTTGTCGATCGACTTGGGTAGCTGGTCGATCGACCGACTTCGTGTCTGATTAGCACCGTTTGATTCGTTAAGTGCAATATTTAGCAATGAGACCGAGAGGAGACTTGTTAGATGCTTAGTTTTTACCAACCCGTAGATCGTAAGATAGGGAAGGGCATTAATTAATGAATTAAGACGACTAAATTGCTAAGATCGAAAGATAATGTAATTTAGGCTTTAGGAATCACTTTTCAGGGCGAGAGCTAGTATTAGTGAGACCTAGGGACCAGTAGCATAGGCCGAAAAGAGCTACTAGTTAACTTGGACCGAGAGGACATGTTTTACCCATCCTACACGACTGTATTTCGGACTTACCTAGGATTATGTGCCATCGTAGCTATAGTGAACCGACCGTCTTAGCATTTCTTTTATCATTGTTTACATCCTTTATTACTTTTATTTGCTTATTTAGTTTATGTTATTAGATTTAGATTTAATTCATATCAAAACCGCCTCAAACTGTTACCCTTAGACTAAAATTAGAAGCAACTCTTATCTCCCTACCTCCCTGCAGATCGACCCTTACTACCGCTTGCTAGTTGTAGTTTGGAATTTATAAATATTATTTTTGGTACTCACTTCGACAGGTATCACCAGGTATCTTCTCAAATTTTTTATTTAGCTTCTTGATTTCTGTGGACACGGGGGCTCTTGGGAACTTGCGTTTGCATTTGTGGAGTCGCCAAAAATTTTTATGGGAAATTGGAACCGTTCGAATACCTCGTGTCATGTCAAGACACAAAGTAGTAACATGAACACTAAGAACTCGTTACCCTTAGCATTCTATGACTAGAATGACTCTCGTGGATGCCAATGAACACGGATGTTCACAGAGATTTGGAGTAAGGGGTGAGGGTACGTATTAGGAAGTCCTTTTACTGAACACCTAATCCCGCCCGCCTCGATAGCGGCCTCTACTAATGATTAGGTAAATCGTTTGTACTTGATATGCCGTCGATTATATGCATGCAATGCAACAAACAATAGATTAATCCTAGTATGTGAATTAAACTATGTCGGTGAACATGTAATTTAGCAGTTATTAATGTCAAATTAGGGTTTAGGATTGATTACATGTGAAGAACAAGTAATTAAATCATCCATAACGATAAATAAAATAACGATAATTGAAATTACAATAAATTACAATGATTAAACTGATTTACGTCAAAAATATATTTAAGACGGACGATTAGAAGAAAAGAGAGGAAAATAAAATAAGGTTGGAAAATATGGACAGATTAAGAGTGATATTATGGCTAATAGTCGATTAATATGTAATACAAGAATTTAAGTCAAAGCAAGAACGGAAGTTCAGAGACAGAAATCACCCCGGAACAGGCAGCATTGCTGCGTCCCTTTGAAAAGGTGCAGTGGTCACTGCGTCTGTTCCTGAGGTGAGTTCTGGCTGTGAAGTCAGAACTGCGAGTTGTTTAGCATTCATTGGTATGTTTAATGGTTGATTATTGATATTTAACTCGGATGAAAGTGATTTAGCATATTAATTTACATATGAAACCTTCATAAAAGCGATAAAACGAATTAAAACGAATTAAGGCAAATTAAAACGAGTTATATCAAACTATGTTAAATTTATGAAACGAGTTGAAAGGCGTGACAAACTAGAAATAAACAGTAAAAATATGTACAAAGGCGAACCTCAGAAACTTGATATGAACAAATCGAGTCTCTAAAAATCCGGGTTTGATATAATGGCGAAAACCCGTAAATATCGATTATAAGGAATTTAAGCCGTAAATAAACGCGATAATTATTAAGAATAAGTATTTAAGATTTATTACATGTGAACGAAAGAAAGAAAACAAGAAAACAAAAGAAAAGGAACGAATCAAACAGAGAACCGAGGAAGAAGAAGAAAGGCAGTAACTGCGGCAGCCTCTGGAAGAGGCGCAGCAGATGATGCGACTCTTCGAAGAGGCGCAGTAGGTGCTGTGTTTCTTCTTGACGTCTGCCCACTGATAATCCATAAAAACAGTTTGATAAAAGGGTTTTATAAGTCGATTTTAAGCATACTTTTGACGTAAATCTTACATTAATTAGTAAAAAAATAAAATACAATAAAAAAAAGATGGGATTTACACCCTCAGACTTACATGTTTGACGAAACAAGATTAACTAAGTTATCGTTTTAGTGATTGCTCGACTCGAATGTATGTACAAAGTGCCCTCGTAAGAGGATTTAGATTAAGTTGATTGATGTGTATTGGTCAAATTGGTCGGTCATGCAACGTGACTGGTACTCAAAATGATCTGAGCTTATGTGGTCGATTGATCAAGCACGTAGACTTCAAAAGCTTAGAGCACGGTCTTAGATTGCAAAGGGAGAAGAGAAGGGCGGACACTCACGTGAAAAATATGTGGAACGAAGGTCCCTATTTATACTAAAAAATATGGAGAGTTATGGAATGACTCAAACTTTGGAAAGAAATCACGGAAAAATCTGAAAACACGCAGAAAAGAGCTGGGGAAGAGGTGCAACAGCTGCTGGATCCTTCGAAGAGGCACAACAGGTGCTGCGTCCTTTCCCCAGTGGTTTCCTCCTGCGGAAGAAAGAATTCTGCGTTTTCGTTATGGAATTTCGGTGGATCTCAACTTCCTTATTCTTTAAAATACGATTTTCGGGATATATTTTACCAAAATATATAAAATTAATTTATGGAATAAAAATATTCGGAATATTTTAGGACATTCCGACTCGACATTTTAAACGGTTTATTAGAAAAATGAGCGGTTTTTGACCCGGACTCCAAATGAACTCTAATTACTGTCAAAACGACCGTATCGACGGGTAGATGACAACCAAGGGGTAGACACAAGTATTTGAGCTATCACTTGATGATAAACTTACGAACTGTCATAAATCGTTCCGTATACCAAACATGCGGCCCGACTACGTAAGGAGGTTCGCCAGCCATAAGAAGAAATCATACCTGAGACTTCTTTCTTGAAATGAATGGAGGACAGCAGGACGTCGGTAGGAACTGCTGGGGGAATCTGCTTGCGTCGGTCTCAAGCGAACTTTCGTCGGGGAATATGTCGATGATTCTGTCTGGATCATTTCTGGAAATCTGCTTGTGTCTGCTTCCAAATAAACTCCATCTCTCGAGAAGTACAATCGGCTGTCATGGACTCTCGGTGGATAAAAATTATAGATAAAGGTGTGAAATCCTCTCGTTACTACAAGCGAAGTTCTGATGAAGGATAAAATACTGCGACGGTTCACAGTCTGCTTGAAGATGAAATCCTGCGATGGTTCGCAGTCTGCTTGAAGATAAAATACTGCGATGGTTTGCAGTCTGCTTGAAGATAAAATCTGAGTCCGAACAAAAAATAAATGTCCAATAGACCAAATATATGATACATGGTGTTGGAGAAGAGGTGCACCAAAGATGGGCCCACAAACAACTAACTTGTAACAAACTTTTAAAAATTGAGCTGGAGGGGAGCTGGGGAAGAGGCGCGGCAAGAGCTGCGACTCTTAGAAGAGGCGCGGCAGGTGCTGCGTCGTTTCCCAAGCTCGTCTCTGTCTGAGTAAAACTCGACTAAAACCCATGTTTCATTTCATAATAACAACACACAAATTCTATTAAAACTCACTCAAATTCCAACCAAAATCCGTCAAAACTTGATCAATCCTCTCCATTAATCATGACTAATAGAGGTATGTGTCTTATCCTTGCTTTAATTCTTGTATTTGCTTGATTTTGATAGAAAAAAATTAGGGTTTTCCAACCCAAAATGTCGAAAATTTGGGGCTTTTCCCCCCAAATGGATTTGCCTTGTAAAGTTGACATAAGAAATGGATAATTGGCAATGTTAGGAACATAACCATGTATTCTTTTTAAATTTTCGTCAAGTATTGAGCATTTGAGTGAAATTGAGACGGTTTCTCAACTGTTTCGAAAATCGCTTCGAAAATGCCTTTAGGTTTGTCCATTTTTGATGAAATTTGGTTTTTTGGAACCCTTGTGTAATGGGTAAACTTCCTACCATGTCGGATTTTCGATTTGTGTCAGCTCTTTCAGGACACTTTTCTAGGGCATGATCGCTATTATAGCGAAATGCTGCCGAAATTTCGACTTAAACCCGTGACTAGGCTTGAACTTAGACTTGACTTGACCCAATTTATCACATGAGTGGTTGTGTTTCGAAAGAAATAGCCAAAGATGGTGGGAAAAGGCCGTTTTCGAGGCTTAAAGGGCTTGAAACAACCCTCACCGAGGCTTGTCATCATTTGGCGCGGCCTAATTTACTTTAATGTTGCAGGTGATGTTCCTTCTACGTCGGGGAGGGCTCCCATGGACGTGGACATCGACTTCGACCCTTCTCTCGCTCTTGAGGGGGTGGTCGAGGAGGTAGTTGAGGAGGTTGTCGAGGAGGAGGTCGAGGAGGTCCCGAGGCGGGCCAACGTAGGACGTGGTAGTTGCCAGCTAGCGGGGGCACCTGAGTGGGCTGATAAATGGGATGGAAGACATCTCATTTGGGCAGTAGAGAGCCACATGTCTTACACGACGGCGAGGAGTTTGCTAAGTCTTGAACATGTCATTTCCTTACTACCTTTCCTTATTTACTTGCTGTTTCATTTCTTGTTGATCCTGTGCTAAAGATAGCATTTGACCTGGACTGATATAGGATGCTGGGAACTTGAGGTCCTTTTCCGGCTACACGACGATGATGGAGGCCTACGAGAGACTGGCGGAGGAGCAGAAGGCCATCATCGAGTTGGGAGCCTTCGGAGCTTTGGTGGGAGCGTGGAGGGCGATCAAGGAGAGGAAGATTCGGGCTAACCTTTACCTGATTCGAGCTTTCCTCGATCGGTACTGGGACACGACCTCAACCTTTCACATGCCTTTTGGAGAGGTCGGGGTCACCCTGGAAGACTACGATATGATCTCTGGTCTGCCGCGTGGAGATGAGACGTTGGTGTGGCCGTTGACGGCCATGAGAATAGACTCGGCCGAGGCGAGGAGGCTGATCGGCTGGAACCTGACAGCGGGTGCTGCCACCGTTACCGGGTTGGTGCCGAGTACTTACGTCAGGGACTACTTTGCGGGTAGGACCCCGGCCACGGTGATGATGGATAGGAGGAAGGTGGCTCTTTCTGCTTGTAATGCGGAGCAGAGGGCTCGTTTGTGGCTCTGGTGGTTCTTGTCTTCGCTTTACCTCGGAGACAAGGGGGAGAGGCTGTCGACAAAGCTTCTTCCGTTCCTTTCTGACTTGAGTGACCTAGGTCAGTGGGAATGGGTTACTCCTGGCTTTGCGGTCCTCACTCACTACATGAGGGCCATGGTTCGTCCCGGGCTGATGGAGAAGGGGACTTCTCTTGCTACTGTCGGTCCTGGACTGTTGTTGGAGGTATGAAGCTTTATTACGCTCATGAAAGATGATTACTTCTTTTATCGAATTGTAAAAGATCATTATTGACTATCTTGTTTTGCAGGCGTGGGTGTACTCCTACTTTCTGGGTTTCGCGCCCAAGAGGACGGATCCTGAGCAGAGGGCTTACCCTGTCGTGTGGGACTGGGTGGTATGCCGTAGGAAGAGCCAGCGCTCTTCTTACGACGTTTGTCGATGGGGCGTGAATGCCCTGCAGTTGAGCGACGTAAGTACCTTCATTTACTTTTCTTCATTGTTACTTTTATTTAGGAGCAATCATAGGAATGTCCCCCTTTCCCGTTTAGAGCCGATCATAGGAATAACCTTTCGTTTGCTTGTTTTAGTGGGTGCCCAGACCTTGGGTGGACTACCCTGACGCTCCGGCCTTCGTGGTCGAGGTCATTCGACCCAGGAGCTCGAGTCGGTTGCTTTTGAGGACGTACATGGGACCAGTGTGGTACCTGGGCGAGCGTTTGACTCGTCAGTGCTCTCGTGACACTTTCGCGGTTCCCGTCGATCCTCCACGGACGATATTTAGGGAGCCTTCGGACGCCAAGAGATAGGCTGGCTTGGCGGACGTTGGCGGCGACGCCCTTCTCCTTCCTAGTGAGGAGTACTCTCTGTTTGTTCGCCAGAGGCTGGTGTACTGGCCAATCATGGTAAGTATTTTACTTTCCCTTTTTGAATTGTTTTGACAAACTGACGAATGATCGTCGAATAATGAATTCATTTTAACTTCGCAGGAGATCGAGGTGGCAGGCGTCGAGCCCCCAGCTTATCCGGAGACCCTTGAGTACACTGACGCGGCGGGGATGACGATGATCTCGGAGATCCACGACTTCGGCGAGGAGGTGACGGACGCTGGCCTTGAGGAGTGGCAGCACTTAGTGAGGAGGGTAAGCCCCCAGCTTCGGCTGTCTTTCGCTGTCTTTATTGCATGAGAATGCACTCGTTATTTTCTGAAAACCTTTTGTTTATTGAAATGCAGGTGGCGCCGTCTCAGCATGTGTCGCTGTGGAGGATGGCCAACCGGCCGCGGGCCACGGCCATCGAGGCACTTGCAAATGGTCGAGGACGACAGGTATGAACCTCTCATTCTCTTTACTTTGAATTTTGTTGCTATTTCTCGCGCTTTGCTTGAAATGATTGAAATAAGGCATTTCTTTATCACTTGCAGAGGGAGCGTGACCTGGAGCGCGAGCTGGCGCAGTCCCCGAAGGAGACAGCTTGCCTGTTGAGGGAGTTGGAGGTCAGGGACACTGAGATCGCTGTTCTCGAGGCGACTGTGGCCGAGATGAGAGGCGACCAGGAGTAGCTGTTTTCCTCTTTTTCCTGTTGTCTCGTATATACTTTGTACATTTCGGACTTCATTTTGGATTTTTCGGACTTGTTTTGGGCGAGAGCCCCGAGTTTGATGTACATATTGCATTTTGATTGTATATATGATGGCATGAATACCGTTGCTGCTGGTTGTTTGTTGTTCCTGCAGGTTAGCTTAAAAAACAGGTTTGGTTGATGACGGTTTATGCCGTCATGCTGCCGAAATTTAAATAGAATTTACACGTAGAACACATAATATATGCGTGACTTAATTTAGCGCAAAACGAGAAACAACAAAAAAGTGCCCGTAGATGAGCGAGAATGACCGAAAATGCAAAAAATGCAAAAAATGCCCAGAAATGAGCAAAAATGACTGGAAAAAATGACCGGACAGTAGGGAGGGCTAACCCTTAAAAAAAAACTTAAAAATGAATGTATAAGTGTGAAATGAGGAGTGTAATTATTCCCCTAAAAAAGAAAATAAAATAAAATGGGTAACTGTGCTCGTTTGGCGAAAATGTCGATTTCGTCTCGAAAAGCGAACCCGAAATGAATTGAGAAAAATAAAATTTCGTAATTTGACGGAATTACAAAAATAATAACCTATAGGAATAGGAAATTATAGCCAAAAACAAATTAGGAAAGATGCAAAGCTGAAAATCACGGAAAACGGCCTGGGGAAGAGGCGCAGCAAGAGCTGCGACTCTTCGAAGAGGCGCAGCAGGTGCTGCACCATTTCCCCAGTTTGTCAGACCTCGACAGAAGTTAGGAAATTGCGTTTAGTATAAATAGAGACCTCGGGGAAGCTTCAATTCACACAATTCCTCCATCTTTATTCCGTCTATCTCATAAAACTCTCTTATCTTCATAAAAATTTCAAAATCATGGATGCCTTTGAAAACCGTCTCAAGGAGTGGACGAACGAGTTCACTAATGTTGAGAAACATGACATGGGTGCATTTAATTTGGGATCAATCTTGAGTCTCAAGTTAGTGAATCGTGAAACCTTTCTTGGATGCCTGTCTCGATTATTGGGACCCTAATTTTCATGTGTTCGCCTTTCCTGAAGGCGATATCTATCCTTTCCCTGAAGAAATAGCAGCTATTGGAGGATGGGACCCAGAAAATGCACCCGCCATATCTTTTAGCTCTCAAGGGTATAAGAGTAAATTTAGAGACTTGCTTGGATTGACCAAGGCTGAGGTTGACCGTCTTGTGACCTAAAAAAGGGTCAGCATGTTTGACTTCATTGACCGATTTATAAATAGGGAAGACCCTTCTATTTCTTATGTTGCGAGACGCAGGGCGTTCGGGTTTTGTCGATTGCATTGTTATGTCCTTCAAGGGCATGTTGACAAGGAGATGAGAGGGGATCCTCGTTTCTTGAGCTTAGTGGAACAAATGGAGCTGCGCAAGAGCCCAGCATGCTTTTGTTTAGGAGAGATCATTCTGGGGCTGGACAATAGAAAAGCCAACCGCGAGCTTCCTTATTTGGGAAGTCCCATCATTTTGCAGGTAAGAACCCGCTTCCTTTTTTTTTATATACACGTGCCAACCTTTTTTTTTTCTCTTTTCCTTTTTTTTCGTTTTTTTTTCGTTTTTTTTTCTTTTTTTCTTTTCGGTTGACCATGTGGGATTAATTCCCGTCTTCTTTGCAAGTTTGGCTTATGGAACGTCTGTGGTTGATCGAGCCCCCAGTTAAAGTGCCAGGATACCATGCTCGATCAATTGCGATGAGAACTCGGCTCTACATGGTGCACTTCACTCGGGTTTAGCAACTATTGGGAAAATAAGTTGAAGAATGAAGGAGGTCCCTTGATCCGGTGGATTGTGCCATGGTGGCATCTCAGGTCAGTCACTGGAGTTTCATCTTTAGACCCGACTCGTCCAGTTCGCATCCCTGACTTAGAATTCATGATTTGCATCTTTCCGGAGAGATTGATGAGGCAAGTGGGCCTTAAGCAGAAGATTCCGAAGCTTGATACCATTCCTCAAACTGCATTAGCACACACTACAGAGACTCGCCGAGAGTGGGCCCTCAAGTGGGCTCAGAGGAACATGTGGTTCATACCTTCTCCTATTGGCTCCTTATGGGTATCTGATTCATACTTGCAATGGAAGAAGGCTGCTACTTCCGAAGAGCGTGAGAAATTAAGGAAGCACGAGCTTGTTGACTACAATATTCGCGAGGTAGAAAAGGAGAACCAGAAGTATTTGACTGAAGGGGAGGAAGAGGCTGGATTCCGAGTCATTCATCCGTCGAAGAAACCGAAGACCGCTCCTGCCGCACATATTGTGATGGATCGGAATGGTAAGACTAGACCGCGGGAGAGACCTTTGGTGATTAGGTCGGAGATAGCACAAGAGCGCCCGGCTCGTGGTCGAGACAAAAAATATGACAAGGGTGACAAAGGCAAAGGGAAAATGGAAGAGTAGCCTTAGTCATTTATTAGTATTTATTATTATCTATGTTGTAATAAACGGCGGGGTTTTTAGAATCCTAGCCTAGCATTTATTTCCAGCATTTTATATTATTTGGCATACTAATATTATTTATGGAAAAAAATGAAAAAAAGATTAGTTAGTTAAGAAACTATTGTGATTTTCTTTTATTATTCTTGTCGAATTTCAAATGCAAAAGCAAATGTCCTTCTATTTACATTTTAAAATAAGGGGTTGTATCCTGTGAAGGATTGCCTACGTATTCATTTAAAAATGAAATCAAACCCTTGCGCGTAGTTCGAATAAATGTAAAAGAATAATCGTTCTAAGTAAGAGCTTGTGTGAACTACAAAATAAGCAGGAGCTTTACTTACTCCTAAAATACAACTCAATTTATTTGATGACGTGAGGATGTCAAAATATCAAAATGCAAGAGCAAAGTGACATAAGCTTTATTTCAGCGGGCCAACGGCCATTTTTATTTCGTGTCGCATAGCGGCACGTGGGTGTTACGCGAGGCGCGTTTCTTGTTTTACACTAGGCATAATATCGTTTCAATTTGTTGAGGTAGTTGGGTTAGCAAATTCATTCCCATCTAGGTCTGTAATTCTGACCGTACCCCCCGAGAGTATGGACTTGACTAAGAAAGGTTCGGCCGAGTTGGGTTTAAACTTTCCACGTGGATCGACAGGTAGTAGAGCCCTGACTGACTTGAGCACCAAATCTCCTTCTTTGATGTTCGTGGATTTAACCCGTTTATTGATGGCTCGTTTGATACGTGCCTGATATGTTTGCACATTATGCAATGCGCGCAACCCTCGTTCATCCAAGAGGATGAGTTCTTCATATCTATCTCTCTTCCGATCAGCTTCTGGAATTTGACTTTCAAGCAGAATGCGTAAAGACGGGATTTCTAGTTCAACTGGTTGTACAGCTTCCATGTCGTAAGTCAAGTAGAAAGGAGTAGCCCCAGTGGGCGTCCTAACTGATGTGCGATAACCCCATAATGCGAGTGGTATCTTGCTGGCCCAATCGCGATAATTGTCGATCATCTTCTTGAGGATAATGACGACATTCTTGTTAGCTGCCTCTACCGCGCCATTAGTTTGAGATCTTTAAGGCGAGGAATGGTAGTGTTTGATTTTGTATTTGGCTAGCAATTGCTCAGTCTCAGCTTGGAAATGTGATCCATTGTCACTGATGATCTCATGTGGGCAACCATATCGACAGATGATATTGGTTTGTATGAACTTTGCCACGTTCTTGGCGGTGAGACTAGTGTAAGATGTTGCTTCGACCCATTTGGTAAAATAGTCGATAGCTACCAAAATAAAATAGTGACCTCCTGTTCTGGCTGGAGTGATTTTTCCAATGATGTCAATTCCCCAAGCAGAAAACGGCCAAGGATATGTCATGATGTAAAGCAGTGAAGGAGGGACATGTTGCACATTCTAGAAGTTTTGGCAATTATGGCAATGTCTGACGTATTTGATACAATCCGACTCGATCGTGGTCCAGTAATATCCCAGACGCGTGATTTTCTTTGCCATCATTGGTCCACTCATGTGAGGACCACATTCTCCATCATGAACTTCTTCCATCACTTTTTATGCCTGTGAATGATCAACGCAAGACTACACCAAGGGGTGTTCTTTTGTACAATTCTCCTTGCATGAGCAGGTATTGAGAGGCTAGTAGGCGTATAGCACGTTGCCCCCTCTTATCCATATCTGGTGGATATGTACCATTGAGGTTGAAGTTTAGAATGGATTGAAACCAAGGTTCCCCTGGATTTTCTTCCTCATCTGTAATTTGGTGTACATAGGCTGGTTCTGACCGTCGTTCGATGCTTAAAGGCATTTCCACCATGTTGTCTGGCGTATTAATCAAAGATGCAAGTTTTGCAAGAGCGTCTGCAAATTGATTCTCTTCGCGAGGTAGGTGTAGATAAGTGACCTGATCGAAGAATTGGGCAACCTGGTCTATCATAGCCTGATAGGGTGTTATACATTCACTTCGAATTTTCCAATATCTTGTAATTTGGTTGATGATCAAGGATGAGTCCCCGTGAACTCGAAGATTCTTGATGCCTAAACTTAATGTTGCTTGTAGCCCAATGAGGCAAGCTTCATATTCTGCTGCGTTATTTGTCACCTCGAAGTCGAGTTTGACAGAAAGTGGTGTATGCTCACCTTCAGAAGAAATGAGCAATACTCCTATTCCAAATCCTCTTAAATTCGATGCTCCATCAAAATAAAGGTCCCAAGAGTCTACATTGGTTTGTAGTATATCCTCATCTGGAAATGACCACGTGTCTAATGCTTGGGTGTCGTTGATAGGATTATCTGCGAAGAATTCGGCAACGGAGCGCCCCTTTATAACCTTCAAAGGTACATATTTGAGATCGAACTCTGAGAGCATTAAGGTCCATCTTGCCAAGCGTCCGTTGAGAACGGGTTTTTCGAAAAGGTACTTGACGGGATCCATTTTGGAATACACCTTGACAGAGTAACTAAGCATGTAATGGCGTAGCTTCTTTGTTGCCCACACAAGAGCGAGGCATGTCTTTTCGAGAGGTGTGTACTTGCACTCATACTCTAAGAACTTCTTACTAAGGTAGTAGATAGCTCTTTCTTCTTTCCCAACAGTTTGTGCGAGCATAGCCCCCATGGCTATTTCGGTTACTGTGAGATATAAACCAAGAGGTTGATCTCGTTGAGGAGGCATGAGCACTGGTGGCTTGGCTAGTATCTCCTTAATTCTGTCAAACGTCTTTTAGCAGTCATCGTCCCATATGGTATGATCTGTTTTCTTGAGCTTTTTGAAAATGGGTTCGCAGATCATAGTAAGCTTTGATATGAATCGGCTTATATATTGCACCTTGCCTAGAAATCCTCTAACCTCCTTCTCTGTTTGAGGTTGTGGCATTTCGATTACAGCCTTGATCTTGGATGGATCAATTTCTATTCCTCTTTGACTGACGACATATCCCAGAAGTTTGTCTGATGTTACTCTGAATGCACATTTATGAGGTTTGAGCCTCATGTTGTATTTTTGCAGTCTTAGGAAGAACTTGCGAAGGTTATCAATGTGCCCCTTCCTATCTTTGGATTTGACGATCATATCATCGACGTATACTTCTACTTCTTTATGCATCATGTCGTGTAGCAATGTGGTCGCAGTGCGTTGATATGTAGCTCCGGCATTGATTAGCCTGAATGGCATAACAGTATAGAAATAGGTGCCCCATTGAGTGACGAAGGTTGTCTTATGCATGTCTTCTATGGCCATTTTGATCTGATTATACCCTGCATATCCGTCCATGAAGGATAATAACGCATGATCTGTTATATTATCTACTAGTATGTCGATGTGCGGTAGAGGGAAGTCGTCCTTGGGACTTGCTTTGTTTAAGTCTCTGAAATCAACACAAACTCGGATTTTCCCATCCTTTTTGGGTACGAGGACTATGTTAGCCACCCAGTCTGAATACTCAGAAACTTTGATGAACCCGGCTTTGAATTGTTTATCGACTTCTTCTTTGATTTTAAGAGCCCATTTGGTCCTCATTCGGCGAAGCTTCTGCTTTACAGGTTTGAAACCTGGTTTGATTGGAATTCAATTTTCTGCAATATCTCTGTCGATTCCTGGCATGTCTTTGTAGGACCAAGCGAAAACGTCCTTGAACTCGTGTAGGTGGTCTATAAAATTGGCCCTTTCAGTTGGGTTTAAGGTCGTCCATATCCTAAGTTCTCGGGGTTCTAATTTGGTTCCTACATTGATGGGTTCGGTGTTTTCCATAACTGGTGCCCCTTCCCCCTCTTGTAATATTTCTTTAACTATGTAGGGAGGTAATTCGACTGAGTCTGGGTCAGGATCATCCTCGTTATCATCGTAAATGGAATTGCATTCAAAATAACACAAAGAGTAAGCAGAATCTGATTTATTCATATTAAATTTTGAAAAGAGTTGAAACAAAGAAGCCATCTGTTCAGTAGTCGGTGGCGGTAAAGGGACAAACCAGGGGCATTTCCCGAGCTCATCACATTACTCGACGCTATGCTAGGAGAAACAAAGGGATTGGGAGTGACGATAGGGGGAGACTCTCTAGGGACTTCTCTAGACTCAGACTCTGATTCCGACTCCGACTTCGACTCTGATTCGAATCATTGTCTTCAGGTTCTCCTTTGAAGATCTCTCCTTCTTTAGTGGTGACTTTGAAGAGCTTTCCTTGCTTGTTTGTCCACTTTATTGACTTTTCCACCCTTTCTGCTGATTCGAACTGGTTTCGGTGATTAATGTTGTGGGATTGAAATGGTTATCTTGAAGTATCATGGTAATGATCTCGTCATGTGCCGCCCTAATGAATCGGTCCTCCCCAAACAGAAGGCTAATAGCCTGTTCGTATAAACAAGGTGTTTGATGAGTTTTAACGGTAGGAACCATTTCTGGAGGAATGAAGTAGCAATCGTGGAAGACCTCGATTTCGGCTAGTTGCATTCCCTTATAGTTCCAAGGTTCGGGAAACCCGTGAAAGTATTCTTGATTCCCTTCTCTAACGAAGCATCCGTTTAGGGTAGGGAGATAGGGTTGCATTTGGATTCCTTTGTTTTTACGGTTTTGAAATTGAGTGAGCATTTCCAAAGCTTCTTCTTTCGTGGGTTTGTATCTCAATCCCAATGGTATCCTTTGAGAGTTTTCTTCTTTGTAAGGTGCAAAGGTATTTTTCTTGTCAGGATTCAATGGCATTCTCGAGAAGTATCCCTGAGACTTGAGTATGTGATTAACCACTAAATTGGAGTATGGATCGAAGTATAGAGGCGCCAGTTCGCTTTTTACAAGGTTTATGCTCTGAAAGCCTCCAAGCTCATATACTGGGTCTGTGACTACTTGGTTGCTGGACAGTTTCTCTATTACAACCTTGATAGGTGACGAAGTGATTGTCACTATTTTGCCATCTAGTGGAATCTTAATCTTCTGGTGCAAGGTGTATGTTACTGCTTTGGAAGCGTGAATCCATGGCCTTCCCAGAAGTATATTGAATGATGCTTCGATATCCACTATTTGAAAATTAACCTTTCGCTCAATCGGCCCTGTGGCTATAGTGAGGTTGACTAATCCTACCACTTTACATCGTGTTCCATCGTATGCTTGAACACCTTGGTTGGTAGGAGTCCAATCTGATTCTTTCATGCCCAATTTGTATGCCATTTTCAATGGTATGACATTGACCGCAGAACCATCATCCACCAAAGTCATTGGCACGTTCTTCTTTAAGCATGTGACGGTAATTAGGGCTGAGCAAAACCGGATATCTGATCCGGATTTCAAAACCGGATCGGATATCCGAATTTAAAATTTTCATTTTTCGTGATCCACATCCGATCCGAATAATTCAGATATCCGAAAATGAATCAAAATTCGAAATCCAGATTTTAAACCGGATTCCATCCGGATTTAAAAGTAGAGTAAAAGTTCCACCGAGTATTGCAGACTAAAACTAAAGGCATTGTAACTTGACGTCATTTGCTATTGTTCTCGCCTTCTTAGTAGAAATATGCTCTTTACCAGCATCATCATCTTCTAGATCGATAAATCTCACATCACTATTGTTATCGTAACTTGATGTCATCTGCATAAAACGAAGAAAGAAAGAATGAAAGAAAAAATTAGATGACTTGCAAGGTTTATGACAAACAGGAAATTTGATTACAGTGAAACACCAAAAGAGGGAAAACAGAAAGTAATTAACATGCAAAAAAAATAAAAACTTAAATGATGCTTTCTTATTTCTGAGCTTACATGAATTATTTATGACAATTTATCCTCTGTTAAGATTTCGTAGTGTGATAAAAAATTAATAATTTCAGATTTTAGATTTTGGAGGTGTTGAGATCATATTCTTCATCTTATTTATGACAAACAGAAAATTTAATTGACAACAAAAGAGAAGCTTACAAGAGAAGCATATGCAATGAGGCGTATGCAATATCGATTTGAGATGAGCGATATACAACATGTGGGAGTACCGAAATCAAACAAATGTTATCAAAAACAAGAGAAATAAATTACCTTAGTGATGAACTGATGATTGATGATGAGCGATTATCGATTTGAGATGAGTGATTGATGATGAGATATAAAGATCTGAAAGAGAGTAGGAGATGATAGAAAAGGAGGCAATGAGGCGTTACTTTAATTTTTAGGTTGTGAATAAAATGTGACTGGCTGAATCAGTGAATGTGAATCGTTGGCTGGTTTTACTCTTTTCATTTTTACGTTTTCCGTTTTTTTAATTTTTTTTTTAAAATTCGGATCGGATTCGGATATCCGGTTTTAATAAAATTGCAATCCACATCCGATCCAGTTTATTCGGAAAAAACCGGATCGGATATCCAATTTAAATGGTATCCATATATTCGGATTTTTTTTTTCGGATTTCGGATCGGATCCGGAAAAAAAACCGGATCGGAATTTTTTTGCTCAGCCCTAACGGTAATGTACAAAGCTAGGTTGTGACTGGCGCCGAAAGGAGGCAAATCCTCATCTGAAAAAGTAACTGGGTTACTTAGTTTAGCTGAATCTTGGAAGACCAAGTTTACTACGTCGTCAGACGTAGAGTTGTGTGCCACGTTTAATTTAGCCAAGACTTGCAGTAAAGCTTGGCGATGAGGAAATGAACTCGCAACTAGTTGCCAGACTGAAAGATCAGCCTTTGTCTTCTGCAGTTGCTTTAGCAAGTGGTCAGTAAATGTATCTTCGCCATCATTTGGTGTGATGACATTGGTTTTAGTGACTGGACCATTAGCTATAGGACCATTCTGAGAAATATTTGATATGGACGCCCTGAATGAGTAAGGTGGTCTATATCTTGATCTTCACTACTTTTGACTATATCCTCACTAGGTTTGACTAGATAGTGTTTGGTGAGGTATTCATCTTCATCGTCATCGGCCCATATTACGTTGACGATAGTAAGCTCTCTCAACCTGATGATCTCGGCTTCTAAACTAATTATTTGGTCGACTAGACTGTCAACCACGGCGACTACCTCTTGCATTGTAGAATCTTGAGATAGATTTAGTGGCATGCTCTCCTTGGGTATGGTGCTTGGATTGTGGAGGGATGTTACTATATCTTCCAGTTCCAAAACTTGCCTACTCAAGCCCTTTGCCCATGCAATAAAATCGGCAATGATAGGAGAAATGGTGGAATAACTCCCCTCATCTTCTAATGCATGAATCTCATCTTCGATTGGAGAAATGAGGTGTGAAGAATCCAAGGTGGATTCTTCATCTGTAATCATCAGAACTCCAGCAGGTTTCTGAGTATTGTTAGGCTTACCTCCAGGAGGTATAGGTAAACGACCATCTTCGATCATATCCTGAAGGACATGTTTTAGTTTAAAGCATTTCTCTGTATCGTGTCCCTTGCCTCCATGATATTCGCAGTACGCATTCTCATCCCAGAACTTGGATTTCTTTTCTGGGTCAGGTGTAAGTCCTATGGGTTGGAGCTTACCCTGTTTCATCAACCTTTTCAGAGCATTGGAGTATGTATCGCTAATGTTTGTGAACTTCCTCTGCGGGTTATTCTTCTTAGATGATTCGACAAGGTTAACCTCATCAGTCTTGCTAGTAGAGCCATAAGAACGACTCGTTGAACCTTGATATCCACGACTCACCATTTTGGACAAGAGTCCTTTACGGATGTTGTTAGGCCTGGAATTTCGCACTACTTATAGGATAGAATTCTACCCTGGCCTGACGATCAGGGCAGGTCCATCAGGATAGTTCAAGTTTGGCACCAGTTGATGAGCCTGGACTCCTGCATCATCTTCAGGATCAAGTTCAACCCTGGCCTGAGAATCAGGGTGTCAGGACGTCAAGCCGCCAGGGTACAAGAAGACAGGCACCAGGCCGGAGAGGACAACGGTCAAATGTAAGGTCAACATTTGACCAAGTCATGGATAATTATATATAATATTTCTACAACATAAATATGGTCATTAAAGAGGAAGATTTGGTCATAAAGAAGGAGCATTAACGCGCAATAAAGACAGCAATTAAGGAGGAATATTCAGCATTACGTACAAAAATTTGGCAGCCATTCAGCTTGGCTATATAAGGAGCATTTGAAGATCATTTGGCAAGAGAAGGCATAATCTAACATACACAACACAACTTATCACATTGCAAGCAAGACTATTATAATACTTAGACAATATACTACTTTGTACTCGTTATATTATTATCCTCTTAAATCATAGTGAAATCCTCTCCTGGCTTGGTGCCCGTGGTTTTTTCCTATTCAAGGGTTTTCCACGTACAAATCCCTTTGTCATATTATTTACCTTATTTGCACTACTTTTATTATTATCAATCCCGCCTAGGTACGATTACGATAACATCAAAATAGGATGATACTAGTTAACCCCCATACTATTCTATTCTGGTCATATTTCCAGCCTTGCGCAAAATATGGACAAAAAAATTGGCGCCGTCTGTGGGGAAACTAGTTTATTAATCCTACAAGAAAGTTCACAAGATTTTCTCTTCTCACAAGTTTGAGAGCCTTGGAAAAAATTGATACAAGAGCTTCCATGACTCCCATTTCCAATGAAGACCTCTAGTGTTGACCAAGAGAATGCGGATTTCAAGGACATATTTGTCACGAAATAAATTCAAAGATAAGTTTTTCCTAGATCTAATACAAATTTTGCAAAATGTTAACAATATATCTTAAAATTTAGGTACTTTGGCTTTTATTCTATGGTGAATTTTCTTAATTTTAATAATTTCATGTTTTTAGGAAATGAAACCTTGAACTTCGAAAATTCAAGCCTGGCAGGGCAATCCAGTCCTGATCATGACAGGCTTCAAAGTCGATTCTGGACGATGTCGTGCGGCCTCAACGTCATTACAAGCCTGACCATTCAGTTCAACCCTGAACGGCTGTACAAAGCCTGAGATTAGACACATAGAGATTTATATCACTCAACGTGGTATATTCTTAGTGGAATGAGATCGAGGAAGAAAAAAAAGTGAAAAACATCAATGAAGAAAGAGCTCTCAAAAATAAAGTTTCTCGCTTAATCAAGCCTGACCGCCTTTAAAGATCCAATCAGGACAGACCAGACATGGAATGCTGATCGACAGTATGAAACCCAATAACACAAAAATAAATCATTAAAGGTATTAAGTAATATTCCTACACAGGTAAGTCGTATCTTTTAGATAACTTTTAAATAAATATGTCATCATAAGTACATATTCCAAGGTAGATATGAATTAAATATTTTTAGTAATGACCATATTACATATGATAGTTTTTGGACAGTTCTGATATGCCAGGGTTAGTCAAACCTAACCTGGCCTGGTTGATCAAGGAAAAATAAATCGACCAAGCCTGGCCTGATTGACTTCTTGAAGGATGAATGAACCTGTCATGACTAGCCTGTCCTGACATGCTTAGATCTATTATCATACTACTGTAATGAATCCGTACATGATTACTCATTAACTTTTCCTTATTATATATCAAGCATGTCTCGTATAATATTAGAACCTTTGATTAATAGAATTTATAATATTAACATGTTACACACATTACACAACATGAACGTTTGGAGACATAATCTATCCTGGTCTACTAGTTAACATGGTTATGATTTATAATTCATGTCTATCATTTATAAGCTACTTGTGATATCCTTGTAAGATATTTCGGTCCTGCCAAGTGCAACTTTATGTGACATGTGGTAAGTTTATGAGTTACATGGTGACCAAAGGAGACATAACAGTCAGTCCTGAACGGATTAAAGCAATACTGGAGTTCCAAGTACCAAAACCCGTCAGGGACATCCAAAACTGACAGGCCGGATTCTGACCTGAACAAAAATCAGCCATGGACTGTTATTTTGAAACCTTAAAGCCTTCCGAGTCAGGTAAGTTTCTCACCTAGAAATTACAGTACCCAGTTAGGGCCACATATGTAGCATCATCCTGCATGGAAATAGATTAGGTATGAGTACCCTGACATGTATGTCCTAATAAGATCTTACTCCCCTGATTCTGTCAGGCATGAATTAGTAAGTTTCTAAAAAAAATATATATATGGCTTTGCTTGATCTCATCTTGATACAATTAGAGTATATGCTGATGTTATCACCTATAGGCTCAATAATGATACATCTTTGAAGTCTGTGCGGCAGAAACAACACAAATCCACCCCTGAAAGAAATATAAACATCTACAAGGAAGTCAAAAAACTCCTGAATACGAGGCAACATTATTAAAGGATTAGAAGCTATATTTATCATCGTCTCCATTTTTACTGGCCAAGCCAGGCAAACCCCCTGCCGGTTTATTTCTCTCTCTCATTAACAATATTGTCAGTGCCTAGTTAAAGTACAGGAAGGTCAGCAACATCATGTCTACGATGTAAGTAAAAAGTCTACTAGATGATGAAATGAGGTATGATTTACTTGAAAAATATGTTTTAGCTTTAACAATATCGTAAACCAAGTTGCGCCCTTATTTTGAATCTCACCCTATATTAGTTAAGACTAACCTACCTATAAAAGTTGTCCTGCGAAAGTCTGTACTGTCAGGCAGGGTGGCCAAATGGTCAGTCCAGCTTAGCACCTATGATATCACCTTTGAACCCATGACAGCAATCAAATCACAGGCCTTAGCAGACTTTGTGGCTGATTTCAGCCCTAACCTGGAATTAGACATGGCCAAGGAAGTTAACTAATTAGACAATAAGACCCCAAACCTGGAATGGATCCTGTTCATGGATAGGGCATCTAATGTATGGGGCACGGGATTAGGATTAGTGCTAAAATCGCCACAAGGGGACATAATAGCCCAGGCTGTGAGTTGTGAATTCAAAACTAGCAATAACGAGGCTGAATATGAAGCTGTCATAGCAGAACTCAAGGTATGTCTAGACCTCGGTGTTCAAAACCTAAAAGTAAAAACTGATTCACTTTTAATTGCCAATCAAATAAATGAAAACTTACACAGCAAAGGATTCAAAAATAATTTTAAGTTTAGAATATGTTAAAAAAAAAAAAAAAAACTTTGCGCTAAGTTTCATTCATTTGATATTGAGAAATACCGAGAGACATGAACACTGAGGCTGATGCTTTGGCCAGCCTTGGTTCAAATTTCACCCCTGCTATGATAAAGAATTTATTGTACATTTACTTGAACCTGCCATCAGCAAGCCTGAACAGGTGAACCCTATCAATACTGACAATGATTCATAGACTAAGCCTTATTATAATTGGTTCCTGCGAGATATAATACCGTAGGGAAGGCATAAGGCTAAGAGCATTTGGAATTAGATTTCTACCTATTTTGTTATCAATGACACGTTGTTTAAAAGATTTCGGGCTAAATCATACGTGAAATGTCTCGTACCACATGAAGCAAAGCAAAGTTATGAGGACTGGCAACTATTGGCCAACCCTGATGGCTTACTGCATGGACTACGGCACGAAATGTGAAGCCTGTCATAAGCATGCTCCAACTATTCATCAACAAACTATGTTATTGCATCCAATCTTTACACCCTAGCCATTTGTGGACTGGGGCATGGCTACCCTAAAGCAAATGGTCAAGCTGAAATTAAATGAAAAGGTGGTCGTCAAAAAGAAAAAAAAAATTGCCAGCCTGGCCAAACTCCTTATTCATTGGTTTAGTGTTGTGAAGAAGTCATCCCTGCTAAAATCCATATAGATATGGTTTGAATATCTTTGAAGCAAGTATCAGCCTGACCCCAACAGATTGAAGAATCTTACATGCTCCATACATTAGAAGGAGAAATGATCCCAAGATCTTGGAATGTAATACATTTGAAATTATTTCATGTATAAGAATCTATATCAGCCCTGAATCAGGTAAAAACTATATCTTTGCTATCAGTGTTTCAACCTGACGTGCTATCTGAAAGATTACGTGCTTCACATGTCCTATGTGCAATCCATGTCTATATATATGCAACTAACCCAATTTCTCTTATTTTTGAATCCTGAACAATTATACATGATAAATGTTTATATGCATAAATATTCAGGATTGAAGGCTACTCTACTGTACGTTTACGTACTTTTTTAAAAATGCACTTAACTGTGCCTAACGAGTTGGCAACCATCACCGGATACAGTAAATAGCAAGACCAATCAGGCATGAAATAATTGTCTGGCCTGACTAAATTTGTTGCACATATCTACAACCGGCTGGACGCAGCAAGATGGTGCAAGGGTGTTTTATCCCGACCATCAGTCTAAAAAGCCCTCTTGTCAGGCCGAGTACCAAGCCCTCCAGTCAGGCAGGGGACATAAGCCCTCCTGTCAGGCCGGTTTTCCCACCCCTTCAACCACTATGGCAAAAACTATACATGGTTGAATTACTTACGTTGCATTTAAATCGCAAGATAGAAGCAAATACTGAAAAAACAGGTTAACGGGTTTAAAGAAAACAGGTTAACAGGTTTGAAGAAAAAAGGTTAACAAGATTTGAAAAGAATGACAAGATTGAACAAAGCAAGCCTAAAAGACGAACTTTATATCATTAATAAAACCCTTACCCTCTGGGGCAAAGGTAGCAAAATGTATATCCATCCTATCAGGGATAACCTCCCTAATTAGAACCAACAAAATATAAAATTGCCTTTAGAAGGACATTCCTCCTGGCAAACGTACAAAATGGTTAATGATTCTACCAAGGACGTTCTCTTTGGTGGGACAAAATACCATTGTTTGACATTTCTGCAAATAACATCTCTCTTGTAAGGGCGAGATACTAACACCGGTCAGAAATTATTCCTCGCTTGACCGAGCACCTTAATTCCTCTTTCTCACAAAACATATCAGCCTCTATCGGCTCAAGATACCTTTCCAATATAATCCTTGTCTTACCCTGCCTTGTCGCAGCAAATGAACATTAACTCACACACTCCGTGAATACACTTTATCAAGAAGAAAACATTACTGATTCATATAGTGGGGCAAAGACAAGCTAGGTCAATTGTACGCAGGCTACATAACTAAATCAGACTTTCAGGGTATCATGTTGAATATAGCGAGCAGGAATGGCAAGGGCATCAGTCAGGGCAATCAGCTTATCAGCCTCAGTCCCAAGACCACCTCTACTATGGTAATCCTCCTCATTGAATTTCGCAAAGTCAAGCATTAAAGTCCGCTATGCCGAAATCGACCATTCTGAGCAAAGAAAACCTTACTGCTAGAAGTTGAAACCCAAGCAGCCTTAACATGCTTAGGAACCTTGAGAAGCCTCCAGCCTGCAAACAACGAAGAAAGCATTCCACCCTGCAGCAGAATGGCCACGACCTCTCCATAAGAGGAATTGCCAGGAAAGTAGTTACCCTCGCAGAAGGATACTTAATATTGCTCAACGAATCATCCACTACAAAAGGTACATCCTGTTAAATATTTCTATATTTCCTTTGAACTAATAGAATATGTACAGGACAAGCAAAAGTTACAGGATACTTACCACCAATGCATGCATCATGATTGAGATACGTCAGGTCAGGCCCAACCAAGTTGATCCTGATAAATATATAGCCAATCCGCCAGGATGGGAGAATTTTCAGGAATCCATACATCGGGATCAGCGAAGATGGTGACCTTATCAACAGCTAGAGCAGAGGTCTGCAAAAGTGATGGGTTAATTTTTAGAGGATTCAGACTTATTTTCAGGGTTTGGGACGAAAGGTGTGCCAGGAGCAACAGCAACCCTGGTTGATTTTCTTTTTACAACCATAGTTAGATTTTCTGGTAATTTCTGGGAAAATAGACGAAGGTTGAAGATAAAGATGGAAGAAAGATTGGGAGAATTTTGGAGGAATTGATCAAGTTTTGGTGGATAATAAAGCATGAAGTGAAGAAATTATTTATAGACGGTAATGATTGGGATTTACTGTAACTAGCCGTTTTCTTAATGATAAAGCACGCTGAATCGTCCTAGAGAAGTTGTCCAAAGATGAAAAGAGAAGGTTATCTCCTCATTACTGGCCTGACCCAGCGATAATAAGGAGATAAGGGGCAATTGTTGGGCCTGGAATTTCGCACTACTGACAGGATATAATTCTACCCTGGCCTGATGATCACGGCAGGTCCTTTAGGCAAGTCCAAGTTTGGCATCAGTTGATGAGCTTGGACTCCTGCATCATCTTCAGGATCAAGTTCAACCCTGTCCTGACAATCAGGGTGTCAGGACATCAAGCTGCCAGGGTACAAGAAGACAGGCACCAGGGCGGAGAGGACAACGGTCAAGTGTAAGGTCAATATTTGACCAAGTCATGGATATTATATATAAGATTTCTACAACATAAATATGGTCATTAAAGAGGAAGATTTGGTCATAAAGAAGGAGCATTAATGCGCAATAAAGACAGCAATTAATGAGGAATATTCAGCATTAAGTACAAAGATTTGGCAGCCATTCAGCTTGGCTATATAAGGAGCATTTGAAGATCATTTGGCAAGAAAAGGCATACTCTAACATACACAACACAACTTATCACATTGCAAGCAAGACTATTATAATACTTATAAAATATACTACTTTGTGCTCGTTATATTATTATCCTCTTAAATCATAGTGAAATCCTCTCCTGGCTTGGTGCCCGTGGTTTTTTCCCATTCAAGGGTTTTCCCCGTACAAATCCCTTTGTCATATTATTTACCTTATTTGCACTACTTTTTTTATAATCAATCCTGCCTAGGTACAATTACGATAACATCAAAATAGGATGATACTAGATAACCCCCATACTATTCTATCCTGGTCATATTTCCAGCCTTGCGCAAAATATGGACAAAACAGATGTTATCTTCAATTCTCGTTCCTAGCACAGTCAGATCTTTGAAGGTCTTTATGTTCTGGTACCTCAAATGGTTTGCATAAATGGGTCTTAAGTTGTCTACGAACTTCTCCACAAGGGTAGCTTCATCTGGACGTTCAATCAGTTGTGTGCTAGCCTTCCTCCACCTACTTAGGAAGTCGGTGAAACCTTCTTTTTCATTTTGGGTAAGAACCTCTAAAGTACGCATATTGACTTGGATCTCAGCATTATTCGTGTATTGCTTAGTGAATTCAATTGCGGCATCATCCCAAGTGGCAATCTTCTTGTTCTCTAAAGAGTACAACCATTGCTTAGGAATGGTGTCGAGAGATGAAGGAAAGATCCTTAAGAACATCTCAGGTTTGATGCCTTTGATAGACATGTAGTCTTTGAAAGCACGAATATGGTCCAAAGGGTTTTCATGTCCTTTGAACTTTGGGATGTCAGTCATGTTGAAGTCGGTTGGCAATTGAGCGTTCACGACCTCATACTTACGATTATTTTCTCTGTAGATGTCATCTCTCTTCTTAAGGTACATTAGTTGCTCCTCCAAGTATTGAAGTCGTTTTTCAGCTTCAGTAGGACCTATTGGAGGGTTGGTTTCTTGTTGTCCAACAAAGGGTGGAAGGTTATCATGCACGATCTCGCTAGGAATATCGTTTTCTGCAGGAGGGGGTCTAGTTTCCACAGCAATAATTCGGCCTTCAATAGCGTTGAGGCGATCATAAGCTTGGTTTTGGCTTGTTTGGAGACGGGCGAGCACAACTCGGATTTGATCATTACCATTTTGGGGTTGACCACTAGCACTCGTGGTACTAGTGTCAGGCATCTTGGAAACTGGATAACAGATTGACGAAGAATCAAAACACGATCGACCATTATAGCACACTTACTCAAAGAAAAGACTCAACTTGTGAAGTGGGAGTGTGCCACTGTGTTAAGTGAAATTTGAAAATGACAAAGTCTTGAAATGTTTGTCCTAGGCAACTGTAGTGTAGTTGTAGGAGTGCTAACTCAAGGTGAGGTTTTGAAATGGGTTTTGAGGCCCGAATTTTGACTGGAGATTTGGACAGAGTTTCGACTCATTTTGCGCTAATTTCGGCCATTTTTGAAAACGTTTACATTATAAAATGGTTTTTTTTTTACAGAAATTTCGTCATGGTTTTGTTTACAAAATGGTGATCACATATGATACAAGCATTCATACAGGCATTATAATGGTATGCTGATTGCATTTAGAAGGGTTTTGGCTTAAGAGGTGGGTTGCCATTGCAAGCAATCAAACCCTGGTCTGTGGAGAGGTTCGTGCCAAACAAGAGTAAGGTCGGTTCCTAATCCATTTCCTCGAGTAGTGAAAGCCCTTGATACAAACATGAGTATGTACCACGGTATGGTTGACGTCAATCGCTATCCATCTTTAGGCCCAAATAAGAATTTGGACCGTCCAGACGGGACGATTGGTCGAATGGGTTGGGTTAGGCCTAGGAAGGCCGAATAAAATGACCTAAGAAGGTCGATTAATGAAAACTGACAACTGTCTCGTATAAACTATTCCCTAACCTTGTTTAAGTTTCACCCTTGGCAACACGTAAGTGTATTACTCCCCAGCGGAGTCGCCAAACTGTGGACACGGGGGACCCACGGGGGGGCCCTTGGGAACAAGCGTTTGCATTTGTGGAGTCGCCACCAATGTTTATGGGAAATTGGAACCGTTCGAATACCTCGTGTCTTGTTAAGACACAAAGTAGTGAAATTACCACTAAGAACTCGTTACCCTTAGCATTCTATGTCTACAATGACTCTCGTGGATGCCAATGAACACGGATGTTCACAGAGATCTGGAGTAAGGGGTGAGGGTACGTATTAGGAAGTCCTTTTACTGAACACCTAATCCCGCCCGCCTCGATAGCGGCCTCTACTAATGATTTGGGAAATCGTTTGTACTTGATATGTCGTCGATTATATGCATGCAATGCAACAAACAATAGCTTACTCCTAGCATGTGAATTAAATTATGTCAGTGAACATTTAATTTAGCACTTATTAATGTCGAATTAGGGTTTAGAATTGATTACATGTGAAGAACAAGTAAGTAAATCATCCATAACGATAAATAAAATAACGATAATTGAAATTACAATAAATTACAATGATTAAATTGATTTACGTCAAAAATATATTTAAGACGGACGATTTGAAGAAAAGAAACGAAAATAAAATAAGGTTGGAAAATATGGACAGATTAAGAGTGATATTATGGCTAATAGTCGACTTATACGTAATTAAATAATTTAAGTCAAAGCAAGAACGGAAGTTCAGAGACAAAAATCACCCCGGAACAGGCGCAGCGACCGCTGCGCCTATTTCTGAGGTGAGTTCTGGATGTGAAGCCAGAACTGCGAGTTGTTTAGCATTCATTGGTATGTTTAATGGTTGATTATTGATATTTAAGTCGGATGAAAGTGATTTAGCATATTAATTTACATATGAACCGTCATAAAAGCGATAAAACGAATTAAAACGAATTAAGGCGAATTAAAACGAGTTATGTCAAACTAGGTTAAATTTATGAAACGAGTTGAAAGGCGTGAAAACTAGAAATAAACAATAAAAATATTTACAAAGGCGAACCTCAGAAACTTGATATGAACAAATCGAGTCTCTAAAAATCCGTGTTTGATTTAATGGCGAAAACCCGCAAATATCGATTATAAGGGTTTTAAGCCGTAAATAAAACGCGATAATTATTAAGAATATGCATTTAAGATTTATTATATGTGAACGAAATAAAGAAAACAAGAAAACAAAAGAAAAGGAACGAATCAAACAGAGAACCGAGGAAGAAGAAGAAAGGCAGGAACTGCGGCAGCCTCTGGAAGAGGCGCAGCAGTTGCGGCGTTTCTTCTCGACGTCTGCCCACTGTTAATCTGTAAAAACAGTTTGATAAAAGGGTTTTATAAGTCTATTTTAAGCATACTTTTGACGTAAATCTTACATTAATTAGTACAAAAATAAAATATAATAAAAAAGATGGGATTTACACCCTCAGACTTACATGTTTGACGAAACGAGATTAACTAAGTTATCTTTTTAGTGATTACTCGACTCGAATGTATGTACAAAGTGCCCTCGTAAGAGGATTTAGATTAAGTTGATTGATGTGTAGTGGTCAAATTGGTCGGTCATGCAACATGACTGGTACTTAGAATGATCTCAGCTTATGTGGTCGATTGATCAAGCACGTAGACATCAAAATCTTAGAGCACGGTCTTAGAATGCAAAGGGAGAAGATAAGGGTGGACACTCGCGTGAAAAATATGTGGAACGAAAGTCCCTATTTATACTAAAAAATATGGAGAGTTGTGGAATGACTCAAACTTTGGAAAGAAATCAGGGAAAAATCTGAAAACACGCGGAAAAGATCTGGGGAAGAGGCGCAAAGCAAATGCCGCGATCCTTCAAGAGGCGCAAAGAAGTGCGCGTCCTTTCCCCCAAAGGGTTTCCTCCTGCGGAAGAAAGAATTCCGCGTTTCCTTTACGGAATTGCGGTGAATCTCAACTTCCTTATTCTTTAAAATAAAATTTTTGGGATATATTTTACCAAAAGATATAAAATTAATTTATGGAATAAAAATATCCGGAATATTCTAGGACATTCCGACTCGGCATTTTAAACGGTTTATTAGAAAAATGAAGCGGTTTTTGACCCGGACTCCAAATGAACTCTAATTACTATCAAAACGATCGTATCGGCGCGTAGATGACAACCAAGGGGTAGACACAAGTATTTGATCTATCACTTGACGATAAACTTACGAACTGTTGTAAATCGTTCCGTATACCAAACATGCGGCCCAATCATCACCGGGTGGTTTGCGGAAGGTGCAGAAATGAGGTATCTACAATTTCCTGGACTACTGCCATCATGATGTTTGCTACAGATTCATTAGGTTTTTCATTGTTATTGTTTGGCTCACCATCGCCATCAACATTGATAAATTTAGAGCCACTCGGATTCCCAAAGCTAGAGAAATCAATGTTTTTTATGATTGATGCAAATGGTGTTCCTGGCTGGAATCTAGAGCTTGCTCTTTGGGTTTTTTCCAATTTTTATTTCAGAGCTGACTCAGATTCTCTTAACTGAAGGATTTCAGCCTCAGTTTGGGCTACCTTATCTTTCAAGCTTTCCAACTCAGCTATTTGTTGGAGGGTTGCGTTCAATTGTTCTTCAATGGTAGCCTGGGCCATTTTTTTAGGTTATTTGGGTTTTTGTAAGATAAGGAAAAAAGATTTTAAAGAGCTAGATGCCCCATGGATTTTGCGCAAAGCGAAATTAGGTCAGGGTAGGTCTAGGCAGGGTTAACTAGCTCGAATTAATCTGTGAATACGCAGATCAGGGTATGATATTAGAAAAGTAAAGTAGGATGAATTAACAATAATGAGACAAGGAATTTGTACGTGGAAAACCCTTAAATGGGAAAAAATCACGGGCACCAAGCCAGGAGAGGATTTTACTATAATATTGAATGTTTGACACAAATGATCATAATATAGCTCAAGTGTTGTATGAGAGAATGTTATATGCTTAGGGTATGTATTGTGTTGTAAATAATCTTCAAGTGCTTCCTTATATAGTCCATGTTGAACGGCTGCTGGATCTTCCTTATCAATGCTGAATATTCCACCTTAATTGCTCGATTTAATGCGTATTATTACTCCCTTAATTGTCGTCCTTTATTACCAAATCTTCTCCATTAATGCTCCAATTATTGTCTGAATATTATCAATAATATAGTCATTAGATTGGTCAAATATTGTCCTTATATTTTGACCGTTGTCCTCTCCATGGCTGGCACCATTCTTCTTGTACCTTGGTGGCTTGACGTCCTGGCACCCTGATGGTCAGGCCAGGCTGGAATAGCATCCTTAAATATCTGCGGATTTCCAGGCCTAACAGCTATAAAATATTTGTTTCTAGCTATATTTCAAATTGCCTACCTTGTTGAGCTAGTAACCATCTTGGTGAGTTTAGAGTGCTTTTCTGAGGTTGATGATGTTGACAGAATCACTCATTCCTGTTGTGTTGTGAAATAAAAGTGATAAAGGAAGAAGAAAAAAATGAATTGGAAAAAAATGAAGTAAAGAAAGAAAGATGAAAAGAAAAGAAATGAAATGGAAAGTTTCGATGAAAAAGAGAAAGGAAAAGATGATTGATATTCCATAGTTTACGAAGAAATTGAGTTGGGAAGTTCATTTTGTGTTGTAAAAGTTTTAATTTGGGCCATATGCTGCTTTGGTTCAATGGGTTATTGTTATAAGATCGGTATTGGGTTGTTTAAGCACTCTTTGCTCGTTTGGATGGTTGATTAGCTTGACCTTAAACTCCACATATCCAAACTCGTTTGTCCACTTTTTAACCATGACCCCTAGCCTCTTTTATCTCTTCTCTTGGCTTCTATTTGTACATTCTTGTTAGCATTGTCTTGTTGATTTGGAATGTCTACCATACTAGATTGCGGGCGCATTCTCTTGAGTCGTAGATAGGAGAGTGTCACATTCACATATAAATTGCCTTATTCATAATATGAGTGTGAGTGTTTTTCCCGTGAGGAGTCCGATGTCAATAATATCATGCAAGAGTCGAAACGTCCATTTGAAGTCATTCATGCTACGCCGTCATATAAATCGCATCCATGTTGTTGCAATTTCCCTATGCCCATGTTGTTTCGGGATTTGATTCATTGTGCTCTAAAGTTACTTGACGGAAATTGCATTTGGATGTGATAAGTGTTGCTCGTACTCTTGTCCTTATCATATATTGTATTGTGTGCTTGCTTAAGGACAAGCAAGGGTTTAGGTTGGGGGAGTTTGATAAGTCCATTTTATATATATTTTGACCCCCTACTTTAGCTCTAATATATATGTCATTTGCACTAATCTAGTGGTTTTATGAGCTAATATTGTATTCTAGTTGTCTTTGCATGGTTTGTCACATTTTGTAAAAATTCGAGCTCTTAGGAGTTTATTTCTAACAAATTTGTAAGAGCTAGTATACAAGGCTAAGTGTGGAGCATGAGTTGGACCAACATTGAAGTGTTACATGGATTTGCATGCATAAAGATATGGATTAAAATGGAAATGCAAAATAAAGTCTTATGCAAAGTCAAGCCCAAGATTTGAAGTCCAACTAAGGTGGAAACTTTGGATGCTTAGTGAAACTTAGGATGCCAATTGAAGAGCTGTGATTAAACAAGGCATTAAAAATCAACATTGGATTCTTGTGCTAATTAATCATGGATTAAAGAGGAAAAACTGGAAACATCACGACCCCGATCGAGGTGTGGTGTCTCCGATCGGGGTTAGCCCCCTCTATGCCCGAACATTACTTCCTTGTTCCATTATAAATAGAAGCTTTGGTCGACACTCTTGGGGCATCTCTCTTACACTTCCTACACCACTTTTATACTCTCATTTCAGTTCTTAGTTTAGGTTAAATTAGATTTCCCTTTAACATTTCCATTATGTTATAAACAATTTTATTCAAGTTATATACAATTTACATTTCAAGTTATTTCCATTTGTTCTATCTTGTTCTTCATTTCCAACTCCATTCCCAGTTGTTAAGATAATCTTATTTCCAGTATTGTTTTGTTATTCATTTGCCATTCACATCACTAGTTAGTATGTTTATCTTTATCATTTCATATGTTATTAGATTAGTTTTCATTATGCATAAGTAATTCAATTGTCTAGGGAATAAGGGAACCCATGCATAAGTACTTCTTGCAATGGTTGAACTAGGATGTTATAATATTGTTTTATTGTTTCTTTCACATGTTTGCATTGTTTTGTTAGTCTTTGATATTTGATCACTATCTTAGATTAAATTTGTTAATTCGTTCTATAAGTCGAGAGGCACGAAATCAGATTAGACTAAGCATGTGTAGTAGGACGACCTAGTCATAAACGAGAGTTTCTCTAGGACCCGGTCTATGGTTGACACTAATATCGTGAGGTGGGTGTCTTTAAGCCCAAACAATTAACGATTTATCAACTCCTTTGTTTAATTTGAGCATTTACATAATATGCATGTGTGACCCGACCTCCCTAAACTATTTCTTTATCATTATTGTTTTCTTCCATTATCCAACCAATCAATCATACGATAACCGACCTCAAGATAAAATTTACTCCATAACAACTAATTAACAACTACCGTCTCTCTACGGATTCGACCCCAACGTACTACATTCATTTGTGTCTAGGGTATTTATTTTTGCATAGGTGTGCGCTAGCCTATCAACAACTCTCTTAACACCGTGCTATGCTCAACTATATAACTGGCAGTAGTACTTTTGTACCATGCTCAACTGTGTAACTAGCAGTGGTACTCTCATGCCATGCTCAACTGGCAGTAGTACCCTCCGTACTATGCACAACTGGCAGTAGCGACTCTCTTGCTATGCACAACTGGCGGTAGCATCTCTCATGCTATGCACAACTCATCACAATACTCGTACGACTTATCAATAATATTCGCAACGGTATAAATAACAGTGATATCCATCACAACATTTAATATAATACGCTTAGCCACAATTCTTTATAAAACATAGCTCGGACATTCAAGAATATAACACAAGGTTGAGTAAGATATTCCTATCTGATAAACAAATCCAATTAAAGCAATCCGAGCAGTCAATAGAATTCCTCACTAAAACCGTCACCTAGCAATTATAATAATCATATAGAATTACTAACAAATCTAATTATATAAAATAGTTAAATTAATTATAAAGCAATTTACTATTTATATAACTACTTATTCATTAATCATTATATTTATATTATTACATAAATTAATATTTATAAACCCATCTCAAACTAAAACTAAACCCGACCATCAACCAAACCATGTTCACCAAAACCCCGTCTAACAACACCTACAATATAATAATGTCTAAGGGCCACGTGTAAAACAACCCTTACAAAAACCCACACCAAGCGCATCCCCTCACCCACGACAACACACACAAAAAAAAACCCCAAAATCCCGACTCCTAACCACCACCCAACCAACACCTAACCAGCCGCCACACTCACCCACCTTCCACGGCACCACCAGCTCAGACCAACACGACCAACCTTCTCACGAGCCCCTCATAAACGCCTACCCTAACCCCGCAACAACAACATACGAAACCGACGCAACTGATACAACTTATAGTTTACAACACTATTCACGACCAGCACCACTACCACAGACAACCACAACTACAGACCACCACCACCAACCACGACCATACCACCGTGCCCTAGAAACCCAACTCTTCACATCAACAACAACAACGTTCACGCAACAACCCAACGCAACTTCCCTCACACACCACCACACGCGACACCACACCACATCTGGCCACCACCTTCGTCACCCTTGACTCACGGTAGTTCCAAGGATGGTGAAGAGTTTAGGATTCAAGTACCTAAGAGGGGGAGGGGGTGAATTAGGTACTATTTTAAAAATTTCAACTTAGTCTTTATTGAATTAAAGCAAGTTGGTTGATAATATGAAGAACAAATGGATACATCAAGTAATATTGATTCATTAAGAGTGTATCACGATGTTTAAGAAGATTGCAGTAAGGCAACGGTTGATCCGACCGTTGCTTGTATGTCTTAGCTAATGAGAGAAGGCTATCGACCAAAAGCAACAAAGATATCGATCGTTGTTAAATAAAACGAGGATTAACAATCGAGTAATGAAAATGCAGCGGAAATTAAAATAACAAAGATTAACACGATGCTTTTGAATTGGTTCGGCCAACTCCTAAAGGCCTACATCCAATCTTCTTTTATTAATAAGTTTAAGTGATCTACTCCGACTACTTAGACACTTACAAATAAAAGGACCAACAACCTACTCCGGTTGCGACACAAGTCTCAAGACTACTCCGTCTAGAAACTTAAGACTCTTACAGAATGATTACAAAGATCAAGTTTCCTTAAACTGATTCTATGAAAGAATTGATAAGGACAACTTATAGATCAATCGATTCTAGGCAAGAGAATGTAATACTTAAGGCAACGGTAGTGAAGACTGTTGCCACTGGAAGACTTAGAAATATTTTGCAAATGAAGTAAAAAGCTTTGAGTTCTTAAAAACAAGTTTGCAAAACACTTTGAAAATTCTCTGGAAAAAGTCTTAAGAAAATTAAGGAGAAGAGTGCTCCTTTTATAGGGAAGCAAACTAGGGTTTAGAAGTCAAGACAAGAGGTAGAAAACAAATAATTTTGACTTGCCCAAGTTAGCACAAAATAGAGCATTCTTCCAAAGGTTAAAGGAGAAAAGGAGCTTTGTTACTATCTTGAAGGGGCTTTTGAAAATCAGTCAAGGTAAGATGGACAATCAAGTGAGGACATTTTAGAGAAACAAATTTGGAAAGAAACAAGTTCTTCTTTCTAAAAGCCAACATAAAAATTATTGCCATTTTGAGTTAAGACCTTTTAAAAGATGCCAATAGAATATCCTTTTCTTAAACAATAACCTTTTACAAGATTCAAATATCAGAAATGTGTATTTCAAAATAGAAGTTTTTATTTTCGAAATATGAACATTTCGAAAATGAAGACTTCTTCCAAGTGACACGAGTTGAAGCAACGGTCTGGCAGACTGTTGCCTTAGCAAGCAGACTGTTGTTCAACAACAGTCCTGCTTACTGTTGCCTTAGTACCACATTCTTTTACCTTTACATTAGGTGACTCTCTATTACGACACAATTCTTGGGTTGCTTGTTCAACACGTTTTGACCATAATCACTTGATAATCTCTTGATTCGGAGATTGGACTAAATTCTGAAATAAAACATCTTAAGGCAAGATTAGAGTAGGTTTGTCATCATCAACAAAAAGCGTTCTAACAAATTCCCCCTTTGATGATGACAGGCCTTAATAAAATTAATGTTCCAAAAGAAATTCCCCCTCAAATGGTTAGTCCAACAATAATCATGAATGTAGAATTAGTGGGCTAAACTTATAAGGTCACAAATCCTAGATCAAGGTTACTGTCAAATTTATCCTACCACAAGACAAGAGATTAACTAACTAACAAGTAATAAGAACATGAATTTCCCTTTTCCCCCTCTTGACATCATCAAACAAAGAAATACTAACCCTTGGACACGTAAATAAACATGCATGTTACGTCGCACAAAAGACAACCAAATTTGCAACAAAATGACAAGGTCAACATTTAACAAGGTTCAAACATAGTTTAAACAGCAAGTTCGGTACGGCTAATGCATAGTTTAAAGAGTACACCACCAAAATAGATAAAAGCGGGGTAGGGGCAAGGGTGGCAAACAAAATGGTTAGGCTGATTTTATAGGAGATAATATGGGTTTAGTGGGTCGAAACAAGGAGCCCATCCAGATCATCATCATCATCGTCCGAGCCGTCGACAGTTCCTGCATCACCATCCTCAGATTTTTCTTGAAGTAGAGCAGAGATGATAGCAACCTCACCTTTGAGGTAATCGAGAGTAGACGATGATTTCCACATCCTTTTTCAGACCCGGAAGACACGCAACATCTTCCCTAACCCGAGCCAAGGTATCAAGAACCGAGGACCAACCCGTAACTCCGGACACATCACCCTCCTTTCCCGAGTGTTTTTCGACATCCTTCTTCCCTTTTTTCGATTTCACAACCTCCAAAATTCCCTTCTCAGTTTTCAGCAACATTTTCCCCAAGGTTCCGACCGACATCACATCAAACATATCCTGAGAACCAACACTGCCCTTAACAAGCAACCCTTTGGACCGAATAATTAGAGAAATCCACATGGCATAGGGTAGGCGAATGGGGTTGTTGTAGTTGGGGTCTTGAATTTTGGACTCGATCATGGCAATTCGTTTAAAGAAAAGGCTAGGGAGGTTGATTTTTTTGTGAGTCATTAAGTGAAAGATGAGATAGTGTTGGGCAACAGTAAGTTTTGTGCGGTCATTAGATGGGTAAATGGTACGACACAGTAGGTTGAACAAGAGTTTTGGTAGGGCAGGGAGTTCATTGGGGTTAACGGGTTTGCATTTGGGGTGAAAGGGGGTCACGGTTTTGGCAATTACGGAGGGGGAGGCATAATCTAAGGCTGGCCAAGTTTTTCCGGCAGGAGTAAGGTCGTATCCATGATTGTCAATGGAGAGGATTTTGGCAAACTGAGTTTGGGAAAGAGTAAATGACTTACCATTAATTTTTGCGGTTAGGGTTTTCAAGCTTGAGAGCACATGGACAGTGGCGAAAAACTGAAGGACTTCACTGGCAAAGACGGGTGCCTCTAATTGAACAAGATCCTCCCAACCTTGAGCCACAATGGCGGCTTCAAAATCCGAAAGGGCAGGATCGGAAGAGAGCCACGAAGACGGGTAGACCCGTGGTGTTTGAAGAGCATCTCTGTGAAGTAGTTTTTCGCAAGTTCTTTTGATTTCATCAGTGAGTAACGGGTTAGCATCAATTTGATCCTTGACAGTAGACGGATCCCATTTCCCGGAGAGGGTGACAGCATCCGAACTCGATAAAAATTCCCCCTTACTCACTGCAGATTTCTTCTTTCCTTTCTTCTTTGGTGGTTCATTTTGAACCGGTTCCTCCTCGTTTTCCTCAGATCCGACCGATTTGTCGACCGGATGCTCTTCCTTTTCAATAGTCTCTTCAACTTTTTCACCGGAGTTAGAGTTCTCATTTGCATGAGAATGATTTTCCTCACTTCCGTCAGATTTGTCAACATCATCATCTTCCCCTTGCTCATTTTCATCAAACTCGGTCTCCTCTTCGAGTATATCCGATAATTTGGAGGCGGATTTTCCCTTTTTGAGTGGCGATTTCCGAGTAGGTTTAGAGCCACCGGTATCATCGGTAGTGTCTTCGATATGGATGTGGATGGGTTCTGAGGAAGCACTCGAGGATGATTTCTTTGACCCAGATCGGGTTCGTTTCCTTGTTACGGATGAGGATGGAGTTGGGTTTGAAGTTGGTTGCAAAGGTGGTATTTCTTGGACGGTTTCTGGTGAGGGATTAGTGGGGAAGGCATAAGATACTTTAGACTTGGAGGTGGGGTTGACAAGAGTGTCATGAGAGGATGACGTTTGGGACATTGTGGGTGATGGAGACGGGATTTTTGTGTTGAAAGAAGTTTTGACCATGGGAAAACAAGGGTAGGTGAATAATGAGGTGAGAGGGTATGGTTGGTTAATTTAAGATGGCTGTTGGATTTCTTTAGGCTTTTGGGTTTGGATAAGGACGGAGGGTAGATGGTGATATTAAGTGGGGTAGTTGTAGGTTAGGTGTCATAAAGAGAGTAGTTGAGGCCTTAATCAATTCGGTGGTGCACAGTATAAACATAAGTATAGACGTCCGGTTGAGTGATCATTAAGACAAAGACGATTTATCGATTAAGGACATAACATGGAATGGATAGACTAGAATGAAGGATAGCAAACCCGTTTTAGTCAATCATGTGAGGGATTAGTTTAATTCATATAAAAATTACATGCAATTAATCAAGCCAATTTGTAACCGAAGTTTCTCAAATTGTTCTCTTGCAAGTGGTTTAGTAAATATGTCGGCAATTTGATCTTCGGTTTTTGCAAAAAATAAGTTCAACATGTCCTTTTTCTACGTGATCACGAATAAAATGGTGACGGATTTCAATGTGCTTGGTCTTAGAATGTTGAATAGGATTTTTTGATATATTTATCGCACTCGTATTATCACATAAAATGGGAACGGAGTCATAAATAATACCAAAGTCGAGAAGTTGTTGTTTTACCCATAGAAGTTGTGAGCAACAATGAGCGGCACTAACGTATTCACTTTCGGCCGTTGAAAGAGCAACCGTGTTTTGTTTCTTTGAGCCCCATGAGATTAAGCACGGACCCAAAAATGTTGCAATTCCGGATGTACTCTTTCGATCGACGCTACAACCCGCATAGTCCGCGTCGGAATATCCTATAAGATCAAAGGGACAATGTAAGGGGTACCACAAATAAAGATCTTGTGTTCCAATCAAATATCGAAGAATGCGTTTAACGGCTTTAAAGTGAGATTCTTTCGGATTTGATTGGAATCTAGCACATAAACAAACACTAAAAAGAATGTCGGGACGACTTGCGATCAAATAGAGAAGCGATCCAATCATACCTCGATACACCTTTTCGCTAATGCTCTTACCTTTCTCATCTTTGTCCAATTTGGACTTAGATACCATAGGTGTGGAATGAGGGTTGCCGTTAGTCATCCCAAATTTTTTAAGCATCTCTTTAATGTACTTTTGTTGATGGATCATGATTCCATCTTTGGATTGCTTGATTTGGAGCCCAAGAAAAAATCCTAACTTACCCATCATACTCATTTCAAATTCCGATTTCATTAGTTCCGAAAAATAAGTATAAAGAATTTCATTTGTTGCTCCAAATATGATGTCATCGACATATACTTGGACAACCAACAGTTCACTGGACTGTTGCATTAGAAACAATGTTTTGTCAATTGAACCTCTTCTAAAACCATTTTCAATGAGAAATTTAGACAATCTATCATACCAACACCTTGGTGCTTGTTTTAAACCATAAAGAGCTTTGTCTAATTTGAAAACATGTTTAGGAAAATCATTGTCTAAAAAGCCCGGTGGTTGCTCTACAAAGACATCCTCTTCCAAATATCCATTTAAAAAGGCGGTTTTGACATCCATTTGGAAAAGCTTGATGCCTTTGTGAGCCGCAAAAGCTATCAATAATCGTATGGCCTCAAGCCTAGCTACCGGTGCATAAGTTTCATCGTAATCAATTCCTTCTTGTTGGTTGTAACCTTGCACCACTAGTCTAGCTTTATTCCTTACGATTTCACCGGAATCATCAAGCTTATTGCGAAAGACCCATCTAGTACCAATGACGGTACGATTAGATGGTCTAGGGACAAGATGCCATACCTCATTTCTTTTAAATTGATTGAGCTCATCTTGCATAGCTAGCATCCAATCGGCATCGGTTAATGCAATTGTAATATTGGCCGGCTCGATTTGAGAGAGAAATACGCTATGGGCGCAAAATTCATCAAGAGATGCAAAGTTGTTGAGAGAGGCCCTTGTCTTAATACCGGATTTCAAGTCACTAGTGAGATTCGAGAGTGGATGAGAGCTTTGATGTTTCCATTTTTTAGGAACAAAGGCGCTTTGTTCCCCTCGAAGGCAACAGTCTCTCCGTGATCGTTGTCTGATTAGAGGCAGGCACTTTGGATTGGTGTTTGAGGATTCTTCTAAGGCGACGGTGTATGCGGGACTCATTACGATTACGGAAGTGGAGGCAACAGTCGTGTGAACCGTTGCTGAATGGGGTGTGGAATCAGGGACAACAGTGTCTCCGTTTGTTCCCCCTGGATTGCTGCTTTCACCAGAAGGCAACAGTGTCTGTGACTGTTGCCTAACGTCATTGATTGAAACCTCCTCATCCTCAAACACAAAGTCTTTTCTCACAAGACCTATCACAAATTCGTCATCTTCATCATCTTCTCCGTTGTTTTGTACCTGTCCAAGAATGCTAGATTCATCAAATATGACATGGACACTTTCTTCAATTATCATGGTTCGTTTGTTATAAACTTTATAGGCCTTGCTATGGTCGGAATAGCCAATAAAAACCGCTTCATCACTACGTGGATCAAATTTACCCAAGTTGTCTTTACCATTGTTGTGAATAAAGCATTTGCTCCCAAAGCATCTAAAATATGAGATATTGGGTTTTCTACCACGTAAAATTTCATAGGGTGTTTTATTGATTATGCTTCTTATCATGACTCGATTATGAATATAGCAAGCGGTGTTTCTTCTTAAACATCGTGATACACTCTTAATGAATCAATATTACTTGATGTATCCATTTGTTCTTCATATTATCAACCAACTTGCTTTAATTCAATAAAGACTAAGTTGAAATTTTTAAAATAGTACCTAATTCACCCCCTCCCCCTCTTAGGTACTTGAATCCTAAACTCTTCAATTGGTATCAGAGCAACGGTTGATCTGACTGTTGCTTGTATGTCTTAGCTCATGAGAGAAGGCTACTGACCAAAAGCAACAGTATCAGCGACTGTTGTTAAATAAAACGAGGATTAACAATCGAGTAATGAAAATGCAGCGGAAATTAAAATAACAAAGATTAACACGATGCTTTTGAATTGGTTCGGCCAACTCCTAAAGGCCTACGTCCAATCTTCTTTTATTAATAAGTTTAAGTGATCTACTCCGACTACTTAGACACTTACAAATAAAAGGACCAACAACCTACTCCGGTTGCGACACAAGTCTCAAGACTACTCCGTCTAGAAACTTAAGACTCTTACAGAATGATTACAAAGATCAAGTTTCCTCAAACTGATTCTATGAAAGAATTGATAAGGACAACTTATAGATCAATCGATTCTAGGCAAGAGAATGTAATACTTAAGGCAACGGTAGTGAAGATCATACATGGAAGACTTAGAAATATTTTGCAAATGAAGTAAAAAGCTTTGAGTTCTTAAAAACAAGTTTGCAAAACACTTTGAAAATTCTCTGGAAAAAGTCTTAAGAAAATGAAGGAGAAGAGTGCTCCTTTTATAGGGAAGCAAACTAGGGTTTAGAAGTCAAGACAAGAGGTAGAAAACAAATAATTTTGACTTGCCCAAGTTAGCACAAAATAGAGCATTCTTCCAAAGGTTAAAAGAGAAAAGGAGCTTTGTTACTATCTTGAAGGGGCTTTTGAAAATCAGTCAAGGTAAGATGGACAATCAAGTGAGGACATTTTAGAGAAACAAATTTGGAAAGAAACAAGTTCTTCTTTCTAAAAGCCAACATAAAAATTATTGCCATTTTGAGTTAAGACCTTTTAAAAGATGCCAATAGAATATCCTTTTCTTAAACAATAACCTTTTACAAGATTCAAATATCAGAAATGTGTATTTCAAAATAGAAGTTTTTATTTTCGAAATATGAACATTTTGAAAATGAAGACTTCTTCCAAGTGACACGAGTTGAAGCAACGGTCTGGCAGACTGTTTCCTTAGCAAGCAGACTGTTGTTCAACAACAGTCCTGCTTACTGTTGCCTTAGTACCACATTCTTTTACCTTTACATTAGGTGACTCTCTATTACGACACAATTCTTGGGTTGCTTGTTCAACACGTTTTGACCATAATCACTTGATAATCTCTTGATTCGGAGAGTGGACTAAATCCTGAAATAAAACATCTTAAGGCAAGATTAGAGTAGGTTTGTCATCATCAACAAAAAGCGTTCTAACAGATGGTATCCTTGTCCCCTCGACACCACTACATAGGCCACGACAGTTACTTGAAGACGGTTGCAACAAAACCCAACACCTCCCCTGTTTTGCGTTTTTCGGCCAACCACCGCACAAAACGCCACCCTCGACCACCCAATATAGTAGACCCTTCACCCATATACCAACCCCAGTCTCAGTCAGGTCTGGGTCACACGAAACAAGGGTAAAAAACTCATATAACCCACGATACAAACACACCCAGCCACCAACGAAAGACCCTAATAACAACCTCCTTCCCGTCGGTCAACGGTGGTCAATGATGGGTCCCGTCACACCCTGGTGGTCCATGGTCATGGTCAAGGTCTTAGTTAGTCCTACGGTGGTCTAGTTTACGAGTTATAGCAATTAAAAAATCAATACATTGTTTTATAAGACGGGCTTACCTTGAGACGATAATTAAATCTAATTCTCCATCTTCTTTCTTCTATATCTCCCCCCTTATGAATTATTCAGATTTTTAGGAAAGAATAAGGTCAATATAAGGCTTATGTCTCCTATTTATAGTAGTAGGGTATGTCACATAGAAAGGTATTAGGAAACGATATTATATACTATTATTATTATTACTATATTATTATTATTATTATTATTATTATTATTATTATTATTATTATTATTATTATTATTATTATTATTATTATTATTATTATTATTATTATTATTATTATTATTATTATTAAAGATAAAATTACTAGTATTATTATTACTACCATATTACAAGCATATTACTCGGCCCAACTCGTCTTCCCTTTATCATCCATTATTTTATTATTATTTTCCGTCTCACGACATATTCATTAAATCGTAAATACTATTTATAAATATAAAATACTCCCTCCAATTTCATTTATTGTTCCCCTTTGTTTTTGTCATAAGAAATAAGGGAATCAATTTGGACCACAGAATACACATGACCCCACATGAAATTGATTTTGAACCACACAAGTTGTCCAAAAAAAGGAAAGAGGGAACAATTAGAAAAGTGGATGGAAAGGGAAAGAGGAACAATAAATGAAATTGGAGGAAGTATAAAATATAAAATACCCAATTACTTCGTATTATTTATGAAACACATTTCCATCTAGACTAGCTACTAACCATGATATTAAATTACCGGGTATTACAGTCTTCTCTCCTTAAAAAGAACTTCGTCCCCGAAGTTCACCCAAACTACCCAAAGGACACCATTTAGGTCAAAAGAACCACCAACATTATTAATTAAAGATAACAAATATATTAAACACACATTGGAAATTTAGGTGTATTACACTTATCACGTCAAATGGCCTGTCTCTCTTGATCTCCTCCATTTGTATAATCCTCAAACCCATTTGCGTGTGGATAGAGTTGATGTTGAAATGTTAACGACCATTAAATATCACGAACATAAATCCAGAAAATCCAACACGACCTAATATGTTTTGCTAGCTCTATAATACCAATACCAACACCAACTAGAGCGTTAGCAAAGCCATTTGTTATCAGAACCTCGCACGACCACTTTCCTAGGCTTTAAAACTACATACTTAGCCCATACTTTTGAGTGTCAAGCATATTTATTTCCTCGGGGTCCATCAGGTGACTAAGCAGATGCAGGGGCGAAACTACGTAGGAGCAAAGGGTGGCAAATGCTGTAAGATTTAGAAGTAGTTTTATTAATGTGTTAATTACAAGCACAGGTATTTATACAAGAGGACGAGAATCAACCTATACACACATGCCTATATTACACGATTTGATTAGCTTAATTATAGGAGAGAATAACACTAAAAGATACAATGTAATATATGCAAATAATAGAAGATTAGGAAGGATTATGAGAATCATTTGATTTATCTTTAACCTTCCCGCGTAAGATGGACGGTCATCGACGTAGTCCGATCTTGGAAATAAGCTCAAGAAAACGGGGCTTATGAAGAGGCTTTGTAAGAGCATCAGCAAGTTGATCCGAGCCATTGATGTGTTGAATTCGAATGGTACCAATTTGCACCTGTTGCTTGAAGAAGTGAAAGGAGAGAGCGAGATGTTTCATACGAGTGTGAAATACTAGATTTGCAGAGTAGTGGGTTGCACTTAGGTTGTCACAATAGATTGCAGGAAGAGTGAGCATATTGATACCAAGTTCAGTAAGAAGCGATCGTAGCCAGAGAAGTTTCGAAGTTGTGTCTGCGATAGCACAAAATTCAGCCTTGGTGGAAGACCGAGAGAGAGCCTTTTGGTTTTTGTATGCCCATGAGATCGGATGTTTTTCCGAGATAGACAAGGTACCCACTTGTGAAGACGTAGTCATCTGAGTCACCGCCCTAGTCGGCATCACAATAGGCGTGGAGACACAGTGGGGACGATTTGTGGAGATGAATACCATAGTGTAGAGTGCCATTTAAATAGCAAAGAAGACGTTTTAGAGATGAACAGTGATCAAGTGTGGGATGATTAAGAAATTGAGCGAGTTTATTGACCGGGTATGCGATGTCGGGTCGAGTGAGGGATAGATATTGTAGACTGCCAATGATGGCGCGGTAGTTAGACTCGTTTTCAATGGGTTTTTCTGGTTGTTTGAAGAGAGAAGGATATGGAAGCATAGGTGTCGGGGCAGGATTACATTCATGGAAATTGAATTTGTGTAGTAAGTCAAATAAGTATTTGTTTGATTGAGGTGTAGACTAGTGACCGTGGGTGTGACTTCAACTCCTGGAAAATAGGAAAGTGAACCTAAGTCTTTGAGCAAAAACTTATTAGAGATGGTGGTGAGGAATTGTGTGATGAGTCGTGTGTCAGGACTAGTGATGATTATGTCATCGACATAGACTAGGACATAGAGTTGAACACTGTTGGTGTGTAGAACAAATAACGATGGGTCAGATAGAGAGTTTCGAAAACCATACTCAAGAAGGAAGGTACATAGTTTTGTGTACCAAGCCCGCGGTGCTTGTTTGAGGCCATAAATGGCTTTCGTTAGTTGACAAACATAGGAGGGGTTTTCAGGATTAATGAAGCCCGGCGGTTGGTCCTTGAAAACACTGTCAATTCGAATGGTGGTTGGTTTTATGACGGGGCTGAATGTTTCGGAGTAGTTAATACCTAGACGTTGATGGAATCCTTTGGCGACGAGGCAAGCTTTGTGTTGCTTGAGGCTACCATAGGGATTGTATTTGACTCGGTATACCCATTTGCATTCAATGATATTTTGGGCTAGATGACGAGGAACAAGAGTCCATGTATTGTTCCGAATTAAGGCTTGGTGTTCTTCGATCATGGCGGCACGCCATTGAGGATCGATGAGTGCTTGTTTGATGGTGGTGGGAGTTAAATAAGGATATGGAGAAACGGCTAGTTTGGCATATTTAGGATTGAGTTTGACTATATTATTCGATAATCGGGTAACATGTCGACGTGGGGATGAAGGAGGTGGGGGGATGGGGAGAGGCGGAAGTGGTGGTAGGGGTAGATAAAGTGGGGTGTGGTGAGAGTGAATTAGGGGTATGGGAGATAGGTGTTGAGACAGAACGAGAGGGAGTGGTACTTGTGGCCAAAGTGGTAGCAGGCGAGGTGATGTGTGGGTCAATGACGAGGTCAGTGTTAGGTTGGGAAGTGGTGGAGGCTGGTTGGGTGGTGGAGGGGTTTTCAGGAGGAGTGACAGTAGGTGTGAGGGTGGTAGGATCGGATTGGAGAAGAAGAGATACTGAGAGGGTGCACTATTTGTCGATGGGGATATGACTTGGCGAGGAGGTGAAACGAGCGAGTGATGTATAAGGAAATTCGGAATCAACAAAGTGAATGTGACGGGAAGTGTAGACTCGATTAGTTTTCGAATCAAGACATAGATAAACGCTTTGATTATTGGAGTATCCAACAAAAACGCAAGGCATGGACTTGGGACCGTGTTTGTGAGTAGAGCAAGGTCGTAACCATGGAAGGCATAAGGAATCGAATGGGTGAAGTTTGCGATAGTTAGGTGATTGATTGTGTAATTTTTCATACGGGGATTGATTTTGGAGTGTAGATGTAGGGAGACGATTGATGAGGTAAGCCGCCGTGGTGAAGGCATATGGCCAAAAGATGGGGGCATTTGAGCAAGGGTAAGAAGGGAGTGGCCCGTTTCAACAATGTGACGGTGGCGACGCTCCGCGAAGCTGTTGTGTTCGGGTGTGTGGGGGGAGAGGTTAGATGCGTGATACCATTATTAAGTAGGTATGGGTTCATTTTTACGTATTCACCACCATTATCTGAATAAAATTGACGAATGGGTTTTTGAAAATATTTTTCAATTATTGCTTTCAATCGCTGGAAGGTGATAAGTGTATCGGATTTGTTTTTGACGGGGTATAGCCATACGTAACGAGTGAAGTGATCAACAAAAATTACATAATATTTGAGAGAATCATGAGATAAGAGAGGAGCGGTCCATACATCAGAGAAAATAAGATCTAAAGAGGCATTTGAGTTAAGAGTTGAAACCGAGAATAGAAGTTTGGTGCTTTTATTTGTTAAACACGCAGTACAATAAGAAAAATCAGAAATGTGAAAATTAAATTTGCGATTAAGAAATTGAAGGACAACTTTGGATGGGTGTCCAAGAGCGTGACGCCGCGAGTTGAAGGAGGAAGCTTGGGCCGTGAAAACAGTGGGAGGTGGAGGACGCCACTCGTAGGTGCCGTCATGGAATTTACCTTGTAGAAGGACCACTCCCGTCGAGGTTTCCTTAAAGCAAAAAGAAGATGGTGAGAATAAAGCAATGGCGTTATTGTCTCGACAAAATTGTGAGAGGGATAAGAGTTTGCAAGAAATAGTGGCAACAACTAAAATATTATTAAAGAGAAGAGAATGAGAAGGCGTAGAGATAGAGAAAGAACCATGGTGTGTGATCGGAAGTGAGGATCCGTCTCCAATTATGAGATTATCGGGTCTATCATAAGGTGAGTGAAATGAGAGGGTGTTTAAGTCATTAGAGATGTGGTGAGATAGAGATAGGACGATGGGGTGGGGTTAGTCGTGGTGGCAGTGTGGGCGTAGGGACGGTTGTTGTTATTTTTCGAGGGTGGTGGTGGAAAATTAACATTTGGATAAAGGCGTTTGAAGTCGGGATAATCACCCGTGACATGGCCCTGTTCATGGCAATCATGGCATTTCCCTTTAAATGGCTTAGGTGGATGGGTAAGGGTGAGCAGAATGCCATGGGTTTGGTTGTTCTGAGTGGTTTGGTGGGTTGGACGAGAAGAGGAATAGTAGCGCGGTTATTAGTTTTGGTGGGAGTAAGGACGAGTGTTGGCAGCGTGAGTTGAGGGAGGGAAGGTGGTGATCGGGGTTTTATTTTTGACGGTCAATTCGTGTTGGATGAGTTTTCCATGGAAGGCATCGAATGATATTGGTGTATCTCGAACCCTCACAGCATCAATAACCGGTTTGTAAAGAGGTTGGTTTAGGCCATGGATAATTTTCAAGGTAATGTCCTCGGCGTCCACGGTTTTGCCAAGTTGAGCAAGTTGATCCGTACACGCCTTAATTGAAAACACGTAATTGGAGATGGTTTTATCACCAAGGATAATATTATTGAAACGGTCCTTGATTTGTAATATGTGACCCCGGGAGGGATTCGCATACGTACGTGGTGGCAAGGGTTTTTCACGCATCATTTGATGTGGTTGTGCCAAGGAGAATGGGGGAGACGGTATAATCAAGGGTACCGGCGATCGCGCCAAGTATCAATTGATCTTGACGAAACCATGTGTTGTATGCCGGATTTGGGATGGGAGTCGGTTTTTCAGCAATTTTAGCATCGGCGGGAGAGGACATGGGTGTGATGGTTTTGGGGGGTGGTGCACAAGTGCCGTCGAGAAAGGAGAAAATGCCATAACCTTGGAGAAGACGGGTAATTTGAAACTGCCATGAAAGATAGTTGGTGCCGGTGAGTTTGGTGCAGTTAGGAAAATGGATAGGGAATTGGGGGATGCCATGGATGCACCGAGTGTGGTGATAGTAGCGACAAGAACGAGTATTAGGATCGATGAATATCTTGATACCATGTAAGATTTAGAAATAGTTTTATTAATGTGTTAATTACAACCATTACAAGCATAGGTATTTATACAAGAGGACGAGAATCAACCTATACCTACATGCCTACATTATACAATTTTATTAACTTAATTATAGGAGAGAACAACACTAAAAGATACGGAGTACAATGTAATATATGCAAATAATAGAAGATTAGGAAGGATTATGAGAATCATTTGATTTAACTTTAACAAATGCTACCCCAAACTGAAAAATATAAGTAAGAATGTTTGCCGTCTGCAACCCCAAATATCTGCTTTAGTTAAGTAAAAACCAGTGCATATAATTGTCATATAAGCCTTAGTGAGCCTAGCGGCAAATGCTGTAGTTATTTAGTTAGGTAGCCTGTGTTCAAGCCTTCTTTGTAGCATTTTTTGCATTTTTAATTTTCCTGCTCTATCATTTAGATTGTTATCCCATTATTAATCTTTTATCCTTTTAATATATACTTATGATTAACTCTATTATTCCTCCACTAAGTAAATAAAAAAAATGTAAACAAAAATGTGTCTTTAAATTGTAATTTTTCTACTTAGCTTTTAATTGTTTTTTTTTTTCAAACGATCATACTATGGTAGAATCTTCTGCGCTTTCTATTAAAGACTATAAATTTTTTTTCATCGTCTCTGTAATACAAAGTTTTTCTTTTGATTTAAAGGATAATAATGTCGCTAAAAATACAGTGAAGTTATATATAAGTAAGGTAACCTGTGTATCGATAATTATAAGACCTTAAAGTTTCAAAAATTCGCTACTCCAAGTTTAAAATCCTGGGTTCGCCCCTGAGCAGATGACCACAACTTATGAGCTAACTAGACCAGTAATTAAGTGTCTAATTGTAAACTACGAAAAAAAAATCAAATTGTTGGGATAAAATTCAATTATAACTGTTTATAATTGGACTTTTAATTATTTTCTTTGATCTGTCATACCATAGAAAACCTTAATTAAGAAAAATCTACTAAAAGATTAGTCGTTAACATTTCAAGTTAAGATAGTTATGAAAAGTGTAAATGGCCTGATATTGTTAAATTTAGTAAGGGATGGGTTTGCAAGGAAGGTTGCCCCATAAAACAATGAAAAAATTTTAATTTTTGAATTTTGGTTTACTAGCTTACACTATTACTCGTACATTACTAGTTTGTTGCTGCTAAAATATTTTACCTCCCTAACTTTAAATCCTGACTCCGTCAAAAGTAAAAGAGCTGATCTCTATCCTGCTTAGACATTTCTTTTTTTTTTTGAAAAAACCCGAAATGCGGGTTTACCTCATCTCATTAAAATCATTAGTGACAATGTTCATAAAATGAGGGTTTACCTCATCTCATTAAAATCATTACCGAAATGCGGGTTTACCTCATCTCATTAAATTTTTTTTTTTTTGAATAACGGGAAAGTTTCCCAACCACATAACAAAGTCCGTAGGAAGTAATAGCAACTACGGAGTAGTTAGTTAGTAGTTGACCATTATAGATAATTGGCCTAAAAAATGTGAAATATTGTCGAGATTGAATCAACCATAACTTGTAGTTATAAGAGGGAATGGAAGACGTTGAAAATGTGAACGGAGGGCATCATAAATACGTCGTCATGCCTTTAAAAAATGGCCGGAATATTCCATTTTTTGGCTAAATCCACTTAAGGTACCAAAATGTGAATGAAATGCAGATTAAGGTATTAAGTTTTAAAAACTTATTTGTTATGTTTTAAAAAGTGCAACATTAAAGTTTTCATCAATTGATCCTAATATAAAAGAAGACAAAATGAGTAAATATTTTATGAGAAATTTAACATGCGTGTGTATTTTATCTTTTAACCAAACATGTTAAATTTTAAGCGTGTACTAATACTTGTGTAAGCCGGTTTTACACAAGCATTAATGTAAAACAACTAATTATAGGTAATTGGCGTAACTATCGGGTGTTTTCCTACATAATGTTATAACAAAAAATAATTCCATACATATGGTTGTTTTAAAATTAATTCCCACCATATAGTTGATGTAGGATTGGGTAATCCAGAGTAAGAGGCATGTTTTAACCAAAAAAATTGAATTTCTTAAGTAATGTATTGTAAGAACATTATTCCTTAAATATAATCTCTTAAATTCTTTATTTATTTTTAAAATTTAGTAAATAATACTCCCTCTCATCCACTCTTTTCTTCCCATTTGAAGTGGGCACGGAGATTAAGGGTGGGAGTATAATATTAATAAAGATATGAGTGCGGTTTGGTAATTGGAGAGAGACATGAATAATTAGGATTAAATATTAATAAAGGAGATGGGTGGGGTTTGGTTATTGGAGTGAGATAGGAATAATTAGAATTAAATATTAATAAAGAATATAGTGGGGTTTGATGAGTGGAGAGAGGTAGGAGTATAATATTAATAAAAACTTTCTCAAAAAAGAAAGGGGAAGAAAACCTGAATAATCCGTTTTAGGAAATAGGGAAGAAAAGAGTGGATGAAGGGAGTATATTATTAGTATTCATATATAGCAGTACTCCATATTTAATAAATTTATAGTATATTTATCATAACAAAATGAAATATTTTCTTTTGGATTTGAGTATTACTTAATACACTGTTTTTCATAATTGTAGATTTTTTTTTTTTTTGCAAAAAAATAGTATATTTCGTATCATTAAAGTTTGGACTGTTTTCCTTTATCTTCTATGTTTGCAATGCAGCTACTCTCCTATAGGACGAGTCCAATAGGAGTAATTAACCCAATAAATTGCATTTTAGAATATAAAACAACACAGCATACCCAACTACCCAAGCTCTCCCCAATCAAACATCTCCTCCTCCAACCTCCATAGTCCTGGTTTCCTATCTCTAACACATTCGCAAACTCGCCTCCATCGCATGTGTAGCCACCGACATCAACACCACCGTGATACACCGATACTACTCGCCTCTTTCCGTTGGCCAACCTTATCTCCTTCTTCTAACCAAGTAATGCACAAGAAACTCTCACTACTACGGCGACATTGACAACAAGAAGCAGCTAAGCAGGTTTAGAATTCTAATATGAAAATCCTGGCTTTAAAGTTGTAAAAACGAATTGTTTTAACTTGTTCATATTCATGTTTTTCATATTTGAGAACTTTGAGTTTTAAGTTGAAATCAATTGGTTTTAAATTAAATTCAAATACTCAATTCATTCTTTGTTGAAAGTAATTGGTTTCTTCTTCAAATACTCAATTTGTTCGACCAAAACATTTAGTTTGATAACTAATATTCTGAACTTCAAAACTTACCTTTTATTTTAAAATTTCATATGATTTTGATGAAAATATGGTCTTTATTTGTTCTGTTCTTTATGTTTTGAAAAGTATAATTTTTAGTTGAAGAACTAGTAAATTTATTTTGATAACATAGTGTTTTAAATTGTACTCTATTTGTACAAAGTCTGATTTCTAGTTTAAAGACTAGTAATTTTTCTTTGATGACTTAGTATTTTAAAATTTTCTCTATTTGTGTAAAGTATGGAGTCTTTTTAGTTTGATAACTTAGTATTTTAGGTTGATTACACAGTATCTTTTTGGGGTTAATATTTACGAGGATTATGCGATTTGCAATCGTTGTTCACGGCAAGCCAAACGGTTATGATATTGAATGATTATAGGGTGGACTTCTATCTTTGCCATGATTTTATGGAGAGCTGGGTGGAAGGGGAATGAAATATTTGAGAGGGTGAGAGAGGTGGTTAATGAGAGTTGGACTAATTAGGACTGTCTCAAAATAATCCGTATTCTTTTTTTTTTGAAATTAAATAATTTTTTGGGCCTTTTAGTTAATGGGCTGGTCTCATAGTATGAGATCGCCTTATGTAACAATTTGTGTTTGCAATGAGTTCGAATTTCTAAAATTATTACCCTTTTAAATAATACAACTGCTAGATAAAATTATGAAAAAATGTAGTCCGTTTTTAAATAATACTATACATTTTTTACAAATTTAAAAGAAAATATTTAATTTTTTTTATCATAAATGTAATTTATTAGTTTTACCTGAGACTTTCTCTAAAATAACTACTCATAGTAAGTTTTATTTATTAGTTTTACATGAGACTTTCTCTTAAGCGTGACACAAGTTCCTGCTCATAAGAAGAGAGTGATTTGCCTCATAAGTTTAAAAATGTTCCATTATTCCACGACAATTGATCATAGATGTGTAATTCCTTTATTTACATAGTAGATTTCTTTTTTTTTGGGACGTGCTTTTTCACATACAAATTTTATTCATTCACATACGATTTTTACAATAGTACCCTTGTCATTTTTCTTTCCCTCACCCAATTAATTTTTTCCTCTCTTCCCTCATCTCCCATCACCACTTCCGTTCACCATTTTCGGTCACCCGCGATGATCAGTCGCCGACAAAACTAATTAATAAGAGTATTATATATAAAAAAAAAAGTAAAACAAAACAATAACACAGGAACTCCCGTCATCTCCCCTTCCCCACCACGGCACCACCACCACCAATCTAATACACTGTCCCAGCCGGCAACCACACCAACCACTCTAGCTTCCAACCGCTCCCACCACCCACTCCAGTCCAGCTAACCCCCAACCGACGACCCGACTTCGACGCAAACCAATCGCATCACTCCGTATACAAGTCGTCCTCTTTCCTCACCAATGCACCACCCACATTGTACCACTGCCACCGCACCCCCTAGCCACCGCATCACCTCCTAGCCACCGTGCACACCCCGAAAAGAACCGTCAACTGCCCTTTTCATCATACCTTCCACCACCCATGAACCCTAATTAATAAACGTAATTTATTTTCGCAATACAATTTTTTACTCATTTCAGTACATTTTGTATCCAAATTTCCATTTGCATACCCTTCAAGTGAAATCAGATCTAGAGTAAGAAATCAAATTCTCTCAAATTATAATACTACATCATGTCAATTCTATCAAATATCTTTGATTTGGGTATTAATTTGATTGAAAAACACACACTACTTGATACGTAATGTGCACTTTATTGGCCAATAACCAAAGTGATTATTTTGCGGTTTCAATCTGATGTTGTTTAATTAGGGTTTTTCATTTCAGATTTGCTAGGGATATGTATCACTGAACGGTGCTAGGTGGCGGTGTAGTTGGACAGCGTTGCAAGGAGGATGGCTGGCGACATTGATGACGACTTGTGGGAGGGATAGCGCGGACGATGGCGTGAGGAAGGTAGTTGTGCGGTGGGTGGCATGAATAAGCGAGGTCCGACGTGAGTGGCCGCGACCGACTAGAGTACTGCAGTGATATGAGAGGCGGTGCTCGGCTTATGAATACATTACATAGTGTTTGTAATAATTTATGAACAAATTACATAATTTATCAATGCAATGCATAGTTTTTTGTGTATTATCAAATTAATTTATAAATGCAGTAAAAGATTATCACCTAATTTAAATTTTTTCGTGTGAAAGTAGAGGGGAATGGATGTTTGAAATTAGAGAAAAAAACATTAGAGGGGGAAAATGGAAGGAGAAATAAGAGGGGTATAATTCTCAACAATATACTACGATGAGTGAAATGTATACTGCGAAAATCAGCATCCTTAATAAATTGCTTTGCATATTAATTTCACTAAAAATTAAATCTAATAATTTAATTAAGACATAATTGTTAAAAAATAAAATTAATTCACTAGTCGAAGAATTATAATCAATTTTTTAAGTTTTAGATTAATTAGATTGTATTTTAGATAAAGTGTATACACAAGAGTTAATTTGATTGTAATTGGGGAAAAGGGTACAATACGAAAAAATTATGTAAAAGTGTATGTGAAAGAGTAAAGTCCGTATGTAAAAAAGTAATTCCGTTTTTTTTTTCCAACGTGGATCACATGTGTGATACTGGGCTTAACTTTTTCTTTAAAAAGAAACCCCTTATATACAAAAGTCTGATATCAACTGTATCACCTTAATTAATTACTAGTATAGGTCACGTGTAATATATGCACGGTATATATAGTTTTTTTTACTTTTTTTTAGAATATTATTTATAGATTTTAAATTGATAGTTTATTTTTCATATTTCTTCCTATTATATTTTGATTTGAAAAATTAAAATTAAAATCGTAAGAAGTCATGGTATTTTTAATGAAAATTTTTCTTTTACCGAGAAAATAATGATGTTATTTTGTAATTTTTTACTAATAAATATATTCTTTAGCCGCAACCTCTATGTCAATGAATTTTTATCATTAATTGTTTTTTTAAAAAAAAAGAATTTTTTTTATCATAAAAAGATTAGAGAGAAATTTGTGGAGATGTAAAATATTGAATCTTATAAATATTTACATTTAAAAAATTATGCCTATTTATAATTCATCATATCCATAGTATGTGCCAAAAATACAAAGCCCAATTTTAGGAAATGTTTTTAGGCGGAAAAAATGGGAGTTTCACCTATTCTTTTAGTAGATAGGGAATATTGGGATGGGGCTCAATTCCCCCTCCCCCCCTTTTTTTTTCATATTTTAGTGTAAAATTATCGTCCAATCCCGTTCACTCAAAGTTTAAACCTTAGCCCCCTTATTATCTTCAATTAGTCTTGTTTGTGACGGGGCGATCCGTCGCAAGCTTAAGACGGGTCGGATAATACCGGTTACATGCAAAACGGTAGAGAAATGAGATGACTTTTCACTGTGCGCGCATTTAAGAGGAGATGGGACCTTTTGGGATTAAAAAATGGGGAAGTACTGTTGTTATCTTCCCAATGTTACGTTTTTACCACATATAATTCAAAAATCACAATTATCCTACTTCTCTCATTCCTCATCTCTCTTCAATTTCTCCTGTTTTTCTCACAAATTCATCTTCTTCCTCTCAAATTCATCTTCTCTCTAAAATACAAACCTTTCCCTTTTTAATCTTCTTCCATCATAAAAAAAAAAGGAATACAAAACAAATCTTACCAAGAACATACTCACCGTTTTCCATCATCAAAACACGAATCAAAATGGTGACAAAAAAAACATTGGCAAAGGTAATTTTCGAACTTGCATTAGATTTGATTATTTTTATATGTATGGAACCACCATGATATGGTTACATGCATTTGTTTATAAGTTGGGATCTTTTAGTTTGGAGTTAAATTATCTAGATTTTGGATAAAAAAAAGAGTTAAATTTAGAATTTTGGTTCCTTTTATTTGGAATATTTGAGTGGATAAATTTTTTATGTTATGATTTTCCGGGTTTTGGATAAATCTTTTTTTTTTTTGTGATGGATAAATCTATCTTGTATGTTGATTTTCTAGATTTGTTGTTTGAATCTCTCGGTTTATTGCTTGTTTTTCTGAGTTTGTTGTTTGATTCTCTAGTTTTGTTGATGTTTTTCTGGGTTTGTTGTTTGATTTTTTAGGTATTGAACGATTCTCTCAATAAATTAACAAAAGTAAAAGAACGATATATATGTTACTATTTTTTGTATTCGTGTTACCATTCACTACCATTCAATGAATGGTAACGTAAAGAAAAAATATGCTTACACGAAAAATCTATGTATGTTAAATAATGTGATCACTTTCAAACTGTATGTCTCCAATAGTCAATAATTTGTCAACAAGTTTAAAAATGTAATTTGTTACAATTAATGATTGTAAAATTGATATCAATGTTGTTTTAATGGTAACATATTAGACAACTATATATGCATTCTAATTACCGATATATGTAACCATTTGTGGACTGCATGTTACTTGAGTGGCTCGATTAAAGTGGTCACATATTAAACTGCGGTGGTTACATTTTTCTTCAGTGATGGGGAAAAGTTATGCATCTACATCTAATACATGGAATTCAAGACTTAAAAATACGGTTTTATGTAAACACAATATGGGTGCAGTCTTGAGGACAATAAAGCATAGAGAGCATGTAGGTTAAAGGTTTTATGGGTGTTCTATTTGGCAGGTATGTTATTTGATTTAATTTGTGTGTTTTATTTTTGTTTTTGTAATTGAATTTGATTGTCTTGTGTAATCATTTCCTTATTATTCAACACTTGCAGCACAATGGTTATGGTTTTTTTGAATTAGTTGATGTCATGACGGAAAGCAAGGACTTAGAGAAGAAGAACGACTTGGTATTCAAAATGAAGAATTTGAAGATAAAGAATGAAAAGTTGAAGATGATTGTTGTAGAATTGAATATTAAAATCATGAAACATAGGAAAAGCGAGAAATTAGTTATGGTTGCCTTATTGGTTTCTTGGGTTTTATTTACAGTTTATTGTATGTTTAATAAATGAGAAATAGTCAACATTTGTTGACATATTGAGTAAGTTTGTGAACATGTTCTAATTATTAATATATTTCCATTATGCAGATGTTTGTTTACATTAGTAGCTAAATGTAAGTGATCTTAAATAGTAACATATTATGCCTAAAATGGTTACATATTAGATTATTGACATCATATGTTGTAATGTCACTAATGTCTAATATGTTAGCATTATGCAACTCTATATTTATATACTTCTACAAAATGTAACAATCACTAAATTGGTAACATATTGTACCTGATATTAACATCTTGTAAAAAGTAGTGTAACTTAGTGATCATTTTATAACTTTTTGTATGCATTTATTATTGAAATAAAGTGGTAGCTTATCATCTAAAAGTGGTGTCATATTGTCTGCTCTATAACACTGTTATGTTTAAAAATATTTTATGACTACACTTATATTGAGATGTTTTCATAGACGTACCTAAATAGATATTTTGAATAATCAGTATGTATGTAGGTTGATAAGGTGACATAATGGACAAAGCTATAAACATTCTTAGAATATATGACTACATATTCATATATAATACTAATACGTATTTTTTGAAAATGATATCACAAAGGAAACAGTTAATATTCATTTTTTTATTTTCGTCATCTTCTTAATCAAAAAATGGGTAGTAAAACGATGTTTAAATTATGTTCATGTCCTTGTATAATATGTGACCATGTTTAAATCGAATTTATTGCTTTTAGAGGACGAAAATGGCGACTGCACCATAAGTGATAGTGTTATAGATGATAATATTCCAAGTGATAATCAAGATTTGATAGTCCTATTACAAGCTAAAACTAAGTACAAGTTATAAGATATACAACATGTGGCTTAAAATAATATGTCTTATTCTAGTTGACATGGTGACATTAGAATTAAAAGTATAAACATTTATTAGATATAACAACATGTGCCTTTAAATAATTTGTCGTACTATAGTTGTCATGGCGACATTAGTACTAAAAATAGAGACATTAATTAGATATACGATAACATGTGCCTTTAAATATATGTAACTAAAATGAATGTTTATGTTTTTGGAATAAATGAATATTGAAACATACAAACATGCAAACGTATATTCATTCAAACATATTTACTACACTCAAAACTCATACACCAATATTCAAGTTAAGAATAATCAAAGTTTATAATCCATAAGAATTGCAAAATAAATAAAAAATTAGATCTAGTGAAATAAAAACAACCACAAAAAGTGAAAACAACAGTAGGATTCCTCTTTTGAACTCTTAATTTTTTTTTTTTTGGTTTAGCAAAGGTAATATTTCTATATATGAATTTCAATAATAATTTTAATAGTAGAAGATAAAAATATAAAGCAAACCCATGTTTACATCAAATTTCAACATATTAGTAAATCTAAACATTTAAAGGGATACCATAAAAACAAAAACTCAATGTTTGCCTTAATCCCGTCATCTTTCTCAGATCTTGCTTCCTTCTTTTATGAAGATGATATTCTCCTAGGTTTTTTGGTTAGATTTTGAAGGTAGTGTTTTTTCTAGTTTTGGATTGAAAGTGGATGATGAGAGTATGTAGAGATGGTTAAGCAAAGAAGGAAAAATGAATGATGAGAGTATATGCCCGTAGTTGTTTTTGTTAGATTTTGAAGGTAGTGTTTTTTCTAGTTTTGGATTGAAAATGGATGAAGAGAGAATGTGGAGATGGTTAAGCAAATAAGGAAAGATGGGGGTCATCTGATATGAATGAATGAATGACACAGCATGAAAGACATTAAATGCATGTGACTTGAAAGTACATATTAAATATAAAATATTGGTAAGAGTACACACCTAAGTTTTATGGTGTTTCCGTCGTAATCGGGCTTCTTCCATCTTTCTTCGACTGTCTGGTTTCAATATGTTGGTTTGTTTCCTTCGTCTTTATTTGATTTTTGAAGGGTTTAAGTAAGTTTGTTTGTGTCTGGTTTCTTTCAAGGGTTATGATTTTAACTTGTTCCACTGCCTTTTTTAAGTCCTCATGCTTGATTTTTCTGATTTAGATTGTTTTTTGCTGAATCAATTTCGGGGTTTTTGCATTACTGCTGTTTTTTTCGATGCAGAATTGATTTTTGTTTCCTGAGTTTATACTGTTCAAAGTGCTTTAGTTCAAGCAAATCACAACACAAAAAAATTGTCTCAACTGATTTCTTTTTTGTTGTTGATTTGATCTATATTTCTCAACTTTTTCTGCTTTTGTTATATCCTTTTCGTTTTGTTTGTGTCTACGCGTGTGTTGTCTGAGTATGTCGTGCTCCAGTGTTTGGCTTTGTGGTGGGTTCTGACTCCTTCTAGGAGTTTGGCTTTAGCTATATCTATTTTGAACTCAGTCTTTCCTTGGTTTCCTTCTTATGTGGGCCAGTCCTGTTTCTTAGAGGTTGTCGGGGCTGTTGTTTGAGGGGTGTCTGGGTTGGTTCTTTTATGTGTTTTTCACTTTGGTCGAGTGTTCGGTGGAGGTCGAGTGTTTGGGTTGGTGTTGTGTGGATGGTTGGTTGTAGTAGCTTTTCATCTTCTCTTTTACCTTCTTTTTTTACCTACTTTGCTTAAGTTTTCGCAGTTGGTTTATTTAGAGTCTACCTTAGTTTTAAGCTATGACGCCATTTCCAACTTTTACTTCTATTTCTAGTGCCTAGTTTCTTGAATACTTTGTCCTTTTTTATGGTAATGAGAAGTTGTCGGCTGAGGAAGTTGAATTTCTGAAGGTCCTTACATAGTTAGATTATTCACCTATTTCTCAAATTCAGGCCCTTAAAGATTTTGGTAATAATCTTTTTCAACAAAATCAATTTGATCAGGCGGGTGAGTGTTATGATAAGGCATGCTGTTTACTGAATTCGTCTCTCACAGAGAAAAGCGTGATTGATTCAAAATCATCTTTATCGCTCGTTGTTTCTTTGTGTATAAATTTAGCAGCGTGTGCGAATAAGCTTCATGCTTCTGAGGTGGCTTTGACATATTGTTCTATGGTTTTAAATTTCTTTCCTCGCAGTGCTAAAACTCTTTTTCGTAAGGCGGTAGCCCTTTAAAAATTGAACAGGTGATCAGAGGCATGTACTACTTTGGAGGAGGCAAATATGATTGAGCCTCATAATAAAGATATTATTCACGAGATGGAAGTCGTAAAGCAGTCTCTTGTAATTAACAAAAATGGTAAGTATGTTGTCGTTGAGTCCTTAGATAAAGAAGATGTTCGAGCAGGGAAACTGTTTGTTTCCTCTCCCCAAGATCAAGTTGCTGGAATGGTGGAGAAGATGGCCGAGACTGCAACTTGTACCTCGTCGTTATGTTCTGAAATTGAAGGGAGAGAAAATAAACTCTTGTCGGATTCAGTTTCGCCTGGTGGTTGTGAACTTAATAGTTCACCAGATGTGCCTATGAATTCTGATAATGGCAGCGCGCCTGATGAGGCCTCGAATGGTAGACAGGTCTATAATTCTTCCTCCTCACCTACCTCAAAATCTCTTCAATTCCACTTCACCAACAAGAAGCGGCCTCATAATACATGATACCGTCGTCAGGTATCAAAAATAAATACAAAAGTAATAATAAAAGAAAGCGGTAAGTAGAGTCGATCTCCACAGGGAGGCGATCACTATCTACTTGTCAATTCGGTCTATCTATGGTCACAAGATGGGGGTTTTAAATGTTTGAAATAAACTAATCAAGATTAAAGGAAGAGAATTAAGGGTAAGGAGGATTAGCAAGAGAGAGAGAGAAAACTAGGATTGTCGGGTCATCAATGAATGTCAGTTAATTGCAGCTAAGGTCACAGATCAGTCGATGTGTCGGTCTAAGGGGCAACGAATATCTCCTTCCGGTCTCAATTCGCCCTAAAATACTATTAGCTTAGCTTCCGCCCTCACTAAAGCATCCTATTGTTCACTGCAGGTCTCACCCCTTCCAATCTTCCGGTCTAGGTCAAGGCTTACCAAGGTTAAAAAGGCTAAATGCATTTATTCAAATAGCTAGATACAATTAAAGTAATGATTAACAACATAGACATAACAACAGCGAACGATCTGTAAACCTAATTAGCAACTAACAACGATTCATCGACTACCCTAAATCCTAGCAGGGTAATTAGCTAGACATAATAAATAAGAAAGGGACAAGAACAAGGGATAAAAGAATAATAAACATTAAATAAAGAGAGTAAAAGGGAAAGGGAAATTACAGAGTAAGATCCGGAAATAAAGAGAAGCAGAGAACAGCTTCTAGTGAAAAAGATGTATTTGGTGTAAAAGGTGTCTCCTGATATGTTCCCCGTCTTCCTATATATAGGAAAGACGATTTTATTTGACCTAAAAACAAATTAAAGCTAAAGAGCCCGAACCCATTAGAGAGTTACTCGATCGAGCCATTTTAAACTGCTCGATCGAGCAGATCCTCAGCAAAACCTCTCGATCGAGTATAAATTCTACTCGATCGAGGAATCCCAAAATAACGCAATTCGATCGAACATAGGTTTTACTCGATCGAAGTCTTCCTCTAACTAAAACACTCGATCGACCATTAAAGCACTCGATCGAATGATTTGGATTCAACCAGCTACTTGTTCCGTTGATTTCAGCCTCAACTTGTCTTATTTAGCCTCCGAAAAGACTTCACGCATCCCATAACAGCAGCATTTCCGCTACAAATCTGCTCATCCTCCAAATGCATGCAAAACGGACGATAAAAGGCTCAATTCCACCATTTTCAGGTCCATTCCCGCAAATAAGACAAAACGAACCAAAGTAGCATATTCGGGGCATTTCGTAGCATAAAACTACGAGGATAGCATATAAATACGTGCATAAAGAGACTTAAAAAGACTATATAAAATGCACGTATCAAATCTCCCCAAACCGAACCTTTACTCATTCTCGAGTAAACTAAATTCAAACTAAGGAACGGAAAAGAAAGCTCAGAGCTAGCTACAAATGCCCACTAAAACCAATTTAATGCAAGCAAACTAATACTCATAGCGAATCAGTCAAATGCAAACGAGTTGTAAGATGTCTATAATCAAGCTGAACCGTCGACCTTGCAAGACCTTTAATGATGGACTTTCACGGGTCACTCTTCTCTCATGAAGCAAAGGGTAAACATATGAATGTAAGAGAAGAAGGAAATATGGTCGCTCACCTAAACTACGACCCACATAAACATGCATGCAGCTGATATGATAGACAATTCTAGCTACCATACATACATTCCAACCAAACAAGGTCCTGTCACAGCCGAGGGCTTACAAAAGTATGGTAAAGTGAGGTAATGGGTAAGAAAAGGCAAAACATTTATGGGAATGTGGAGGTATAGGCGGCCAAGCTAGTACCTAAACAGAACCATATAACAACATCCGATTCTCACTCAATTATATAATTAAGTACATGTGCCCTTCATTTGGCACCTAAACTCACCAAACCGAACTGAACATACTCCTTAATAGATATAAATAAAGCATAGGAGTGAAACCGTCAACAAACATTTTTCCATTTTTTCAAATTTTTTTCCTTCTTCTTTTTTTTTCGGTTTCTTTTTTTTCGTTCTTTTTTTTGAATTCTTTTCTTCACCTTTTTGTTCATTTTTTTTCTTTTTCAACTTTTTTTTTTCATAAGTATCATCCTCCTTCCTCCTTAAATTACCAACTCCAAATCACCAGATACAAGCCAAACTTGGCACAATGAAATATATACCACAAAACAATCTAAACCACAAAACAATCTAAACTAACTTAATAAGGCAGGCTAAATTTGGATGTAGTTAAGGGTCAAAAGGCAAATTTGGCTAATGTGGAGTTAAATGGGTGAAGATGAAAGAAAGGGGAATGTAAGCACCTCCTTGCATGTGACACCAACCACTAACCCGAATGTATGTAGGTAAAAAACAATTGTATTTCATATACGTGCAAATAAATGAACATGTTATACAAGGAGTAACTACTCACAATCCTACATGAAACTGGTTATAAATGACACCAGTTTATAAGGCTCTAAATCTTAGAATTTATAAGTAGCTTGCCAAAATTTTCAGGTCAGGTCTATTCGTTCAGCTGAATTTTAACATTAACTCGTAGATATGCAACAAGATAAAGCTAAAAGATAATAGTTGTGCAAGGCTTAAGCAAAAGGACAAATTATAGTGCAATATCATCATTGAAATCTGAAAGATCATAGATCCATATTAGACTCTCTAATAAAAATTAAATTATCTCATAATTTGTCAATTAGGTGATCTATGTAACATGCATGCTAATATGAAAGCATAAAAATGAAAGTATAAGGAAAAACAATTTCCTTACATTGATTTTGTGGTAAAAAGGGCACAAACTAGTTCACCTTACTAGCTTGTTCTTGAGCTTATACCAAATGGATGATCCTCCTTACAAATCTTCAAAGAGAAGATCTCCTTCTTGTTGCACCCAAGAACTTACCCAAAAATAATAACAAGTATTTAACTAGAACTTATTATTATTATACCCTTGATATTATTTGTATTATTACTAACAAGTCTTAGTAATAAAATTTATTTACTAACAAACTTAGTAAAGATGAATAATTATTTTTAGAGAGATGATGATTTTATGTTCACATGCAAAACATACAAATGATGTAGTGTAGAAATGAACAATGGATGAAGTATAAAGGAAGGGAAAGTGGCGGGTGGAAGTAGAGTGTTGGAGTGGACAAATTTTGTCTTATATTTTTCATCTTACATCACATGCAAAATCTTATATAAGATAAATTATGGTAGTATATAAAGTAAGGTGAAATGATTATGTGAGTAATCATCCACTACTCTATTTTACACGGTCCACTTGCCCATATACGGGTCCATGTTGGTTCTTATATTTGTCGCACAAATACGTGTAATTTTATTTTAAACATCGTTTCATGTTTAAATACTTCCATAATTAATTCGTCCAATTCACTCCGTAAATATACGTGTACCACTACACATATTATTTACGTACTAATATTAATCACATTAATCAATTAGTACAATTTTAGTGAATTAACAGTTAATTAACTAAAACCCGTCTCCCAAAATTTATCATTCAATTATCACATAATTAAATAATAACTGTCGTTCCTCGAGTTTGCAACTCGAATTCTCTCTTAAAATAATCGACTAACCTTTTAGTCTACAAATCAAGGGACTAAATAAATTGTATCTCATAAAATTAATTAGTTGTCTATTGGGGTTCGTTCCTATAGGTGTGACTGAAAGGGGTCAGTTGATCACCGCCGTCTCACGACAATAACGTCAAACTCTAGTCAGCCAACCGTTATCGATTTACATTAATCAACTGACGAGGATCAAATAATTAAATATCTGACGATATTCCATTAATGAGATTTATTATGTTAACGCACTATTGTGGAGGACACTAACTCCAACAATCTCACACTTGTCCGACACAAGGTGTGCGCTACCAATTCTCTTGTCCGTTTTAATCTCCCACTCAATGCAAGGTGTCTTTCAGGTCGCACTTGCACACGAACATATCGCGAGTGGTTTTCTCGATCGGGAGTGTGACTACCTGACCGGAAAAATCTCTCACAGATTACTTCCGAGTGTGGCCACGCATTTGTAGTCATTAACTCCTCGAGTGGCCTTGAGATATAGTTACCCAACGTGGGTGGACAATTACTGTATGCCCTATTTATCCTATTGCACAATACAGCTCACCATGACCTAGTAAATGCCCTTTTGGCCTCCTTTCACGGCACGACCTAGGACAAAAACCAAAGTCACTCAGAAACTGCACTTGCTCAGATAATAGTCTCCAGTCAAAAGAATCGACTCATTAGAACATCTTAGAGATCCCCGCCACGACTAGGCGTCTATAATAGAACTTAGGGACTCTCTAAATGGTCACTGTCCGGCAAAGTGTCACACACTCTGCCTATGTAATCGACCAGTCATCACATATGACCTTATGGTATTGAACAACCATCAATCGACTTACAATCTAGTCACTCCGAGACGTCACCTCATTAAGTGACTAGGGACCAAATACAATGTTCATCTTATTCACTTGAATAGTGTTCAACATTGTCTCCACAACTTATTCAGATAAACAAGGTATTAATAATTTAGTCACACTAAATAAAAGATTCATAAAAGAAATGAATGCGAAAACAATGAATGTGATTATCATATATATAATAAGAGATACACTATCCAATTATTACATATCCATAATCTAAAGAAAATCTGGTACTCGTCTCAATCCGATAGCGATGACATGACCATCATGCTTAGCCTTTGATAAAGGATCAGCAATATTATCATCTGTCACAACCTTACAAATGTCAATTTCCTTCCTATCCACATAATCTCTAATTACATGGTATTTCCTTTTAATGTGTCTAGATTTGTTACTAGACTTAGGCTCTTTGGCTTGAAAAATCGCTCCACTGTTATCACAATATAGAGTGATAGGATCTTTGGCGGAATGGACCACTCCTAGCCCCTCCATGAATTGCCTAATCCAAACAGCTTCCTTCGCAGCCTCAGACGCTGCAAGGTACTCAGCCTCTGTTGTAGAATCCGTAGTAACGCTTTGCTTGAAGCTCTTCCAGCAAACAGCTCCTCCATTTAGCATAAACACATAACCGAATTGGGATTTCATGTCATCCTGATCGGTTTGGAAACTTGCGTCCGTGTAACCTCTTACACGCAACTCAGTTTCTCCTCCAAACACTAAGAACGAATCCTTAGTCCTCTCAAATACTTAAGTATGTTCTTTACGGCTATCTAGTGACTCTCACCAGGCTTGGCTTGATAACGACTTGTCATGCTCAAGGCATACGCAACGTCGGGGCGAGTGCAAATCATAGCATACATGATAGACCCAACAGCGGAAGCATAAGGGACGGTCTTCATGTGTTCAATTTTCTTAGGGGTGGAGGGAGACTGTGACTTGCTCAAAGTAATCCCTTGGCCCATAGGTAGAAATCCTCTCTTGGAGTCTTTCATATTGAACTGGTCAAGAACTTTGTCAATATAAGCTTCTTGACTCAATGCTAGTATCCTCTTGGACCTATCCCTATAGATCCGGATACCTAAGATTCGTTGTGCCTCTCCCAAGTCCTTCATTTGGAAGTGTTTCCCTAGCCACTCCTTAACGGAAGTGAGTGATGGAACATCATTCCCAATGAGCAATATGTCATCCACATATAGGACAAGAAATGCAACTTTACTCCCACTAAACTTCATGTATAAACACGGTTCTTCCACACTTCTAGTGAAACCGTATTGTTTAATAACATGATCAAAGCGATGATTCCAACTCCTAGATGCTTGCTTAAGACCATAAATGGACTTCTTGAGCTTACACACCTTCTTAGGGTTAGATGTATCCACAAAACCTTCAGGTTGTATCATGTACACCTCTTATTCTAGAATCCCATTCAAGAAGGCGGTTTTGACATCCATTTGCCAAATCTCATAATCATGAAATGCGGCAACCGCTAAGATTATCCTAATGGACCTAAGCATAGTGACTGGAGCGAAGGTTTCGTCATAGTGTAAACCATGAACTTGGGTGAAACCTTTTGCCACCAATCTAGCTTTGTATACATCCATATGTTTATCCACGCCGAGCTTAATTTTATATATCCATTTACACTGAAGAGGTCGCACTCCCTCAGGTAAATCCACCAAGTCCCATACTTGGTTCTTGTACATGGAATCCATTTCGGACCGCATGGCTTCTAGCCAAAGCGAGGAGTCGGGACTAGACATGGCCGATTTGTAGGTAGTGTGTTCATCACTTTCCAAAAGTAACAAAACACCATCCTCCTCGATGTTACCAAGGTAGCGATCAGGTGGATTAGAAATCCTACTTGACTTTCTAGGAACAATTACCGTTTCAGAGGAAGAGGGAATGCTATCCTTCATGTTCTCCTCTACCTTATTCTCGGTTTGTGGCTCTCGAACTTCTTCAAGTTCAAATTTTCTCCCACTCTGTCTCCTAGAAATAAACTCCTTTTCTAGGAAGACAGCAACACGAGCCACAAACACTTTGTTCTCGTGTTTATTGTAGAAGTAATAGCCACGTGTTTCCTTTGGATATTCTACAAAAAGACATTTGTCAGACCTGGGTGCAAGCTTATTGTCAGACTTGATCTTGACGTACGCTTCGCAACCCCAAATACGCATGAATGACAAATGAGGGACTTTCTCTGTCCATATCTCATATGGAGTCTTATCGGCCGCTTTAGTCGGGCTTCGATTTAGTGAAAATACTGCAGACAAGAGGGCAAAACCCCAAAATGAACTAGGAAGCTCAGTTAGACTCATCATAGACCAAACCATATCAAGTAAAGTTCGGTTTCTCCTTTCGGCCACACCATTTAATTGCGGTGTGCCAGGAGAAGTCCATTGTGATACTATACCACAATCTTTTAGGTGTGAATCAAATTCAATATTTAAATACTCACCACCACGGTCGGACCGTAGGGTCTTTATCTTTTTATCCAATTGGTTCTCTACTTCATTTTGGAACTCTTTGAACTTGTCAAAGGCTTCACTCTTGTTCTTCATTAAGTAGACATACCCATATCTACTTAAGTCATCAGTAAAAGTAATGAAGTAGTGAAAACCTCCTCTAGCGGTGATGGTTAATGGTCCACACACATCCGTATGTATGAGAGCCAAAACCTCACTAGCTCGTGTCCCTTTTTCCCGCAAATGGTGCACGAGTCATCTTGCCTAGAAGGCAAGACTCGCATGTACCATAAGATTTGAAACCAAATGGTTTGAGCACTTTTGATGAAGCAAGTCTCTTAATGCGTCTTTCGTTTATGTGGCCTAAACGACAATGCCAAAGGTAGGATTCGTTTGGATCACCCGTTTTGAGCTTTTTAGTTCCCACATGATAAACGTCATTAACATCATTTAAAACATAAATGCCTCCAATTGAAATGGCCTTGCCATAAACCACATCATTAAAAGAAAAAGTACAACACTTGTCCTTAATCATAAAACAAAAGCCTTCCGCGTCTAACGCGGAAATGGAAATGATGTTCTTAGTTAAAGTTGGTACAAAATAACACTTATTTAAATACAACTCTAAACCACTAGCTAAAGTGAGCACATAGGTCTCCAAGGAAACGGCGACTACTCTAGCTCCATTGCCCATGCGGAGACCCACATCACCTTTTGCTAGTGCTTGCACGTCCCTTAAACCCTGCAAATGATTACAAAGGTGAGAGCCACATCCGGTATCAAGTACCCCAAGTGGAAGTACAAGCATAATTAACGTCTATCTCATAGAGAGAGGAAATCATACCAATAGGCGTCACACGCCTTTCCTTGAGATCCTCCAAGTATTTAGGACAACTCCTCCTATAATGCCCCTTCCCATTACAATGGAAACATTCGGCCTCGGAGAGCTTGACACTTTTTGCCTTGGGATTGCCATTCTCAACGGCTTTCCCCTTTCCCTTGTCATTTTTCTTTGACGATTTCTTGAATTGGGACTTTTCCTTCCCTTTTCCTTTCTTGACTCCAAGGGACATGTTCTTTAACTTCATGGTTAAAACATCTTCTTTTTCACTCCCACTAGCTTCCATATCCCTCTCCGCTTGGATGAGGAGTGCTTGAATTTCATGGTAACTCTTATCCATGTCATTCATGTTATAGTTTACCCTAAAGTGGGCAAACTTGGCGGGGAGTGAGTGGAGGATACGATCCAACACAAGAGTCTTAGGAATCTTACACCCTAGACGCTCTAGGATGTCAACATATTCGACCATTTTGAGTACATGGGAACCAACCTTTTGGCCCCTCTCAAGCTTAGCTTCAAAGAAGTGTGCCGCCGCATCGTATTGACGGACTTTAGGTGTTTGTGAAAACATAGAGATCATACGAGTGAATATCTCGTACGCATTTAAAGAAATGAATGATAGCTTGAGCTTTGGCGACATCGACCATATCAACACATTCTTGATATCATTCGACATTCTCACATGGTCATCATAGGCGGTCCGCACCGCCGATGAAGCTCTTGCACGGGGCTCGATAGGAGGAGCATCGTTCAAGTAAGTGAGCACATTGTCGGACAACGCGGCACTTTTGATGTTGGATTCCCATTCAAGAAAGTTACTACCGTCATCTTTTAAAATACATTTGTCCATTACGGACCTTAGCCATGAATCTTTGCCTAGTGAAGTAGTCGATGGAGTTGATGAAGTTGCCATTGCGAATTAAAATGCTACAACAAAAAGGAAAAATTAACATCCATTGTTTTTTTTTAAAATTACTTGTAAAAACATGTTTATCAAGTTTTAGCATTTATATAATGACCTCCCACTAAATTATATAAATGATTCCAAGACCCAAATTTTAAACAAAAATGAGCATTGCTTGGGCGAAACATCCCATAATTGTGTAAATTCGGTAAGTCACGTTGACTAATTCTACCTCTAGAACTCTTGGTCGACGAATTTCCTTAAATCCATCTACTAGCCCCGGAACACAAGACCGTCTTATATCCCGTTGAGTCCAACTAATTTTAGCGTGTGATAACCGTTTACCACCCTACTTACCCAAGGTAAAAAGAGAACACCCCGTTTGGGCGAGCGTGGCTCTAATGAACAAGAGATTCATAGGTGTTACTAATTGGTAAGGCTAATCTCAATTTTAGTTATGTGAGAGATCTTGTCAATTTAGTCATAAATTCCTTATAAGTGAATTAATTCGGTGAATGTAAATGACGTGAATTGACAACCGCGAAAATAAAATGCATGTGAATGGCGATTTTGGCATGCGCGAAAATAAAACAAGCAAACATGTAAGCATATGAATAAATCCAAGTATGACCACCTAGTTAATAAAAAACTAGTCTATTACATTTCGGAAACCAACTCCTTGGTCCCTTGCCTCTTCATTCCAAAAGTGGCTCTTCCTTTTGGGATTTGGAACACCTTCCAAAAATAGACTCCGTCTCGATGTAATCCGTCTTTTGGAAACGCCGGTAAAAATAACTATTACAAATGAATTACATACATAGCTATTCCTATTATACATTAATTAATAAAATAAATAAAACTATTAATTAATTACAAACCGACGATACGAGATCGTATTTAATTACAAACAAATCGATATTCTCATTCATTTCGGGTAATAACGATTAAAATTAACTAGGCCATACTAGGTACAACAAGATAAATACTTTAAATAAATGACAATCATTCATTCAACTTAAATAAATATGCTTAAAATGCTGTAAAATGATGCCAAAATCGCCCTATCTATCATTCGTTGGTATCCGTCTCGGTTTTTTTGGATTTAATCGATTTTTAACATATAAAAATCAATAATCAACTCTTAAATCTTATTTAAGTCCAAACTAATTGTCCAAACTGTTTTGAACCTCAAAATTAGTCCTCACTAATTTTATGATAAATAATTAGTTTGATTTGGTGATATTTTGCTAATTTAATCGATAAAATCATAATATTTAAGTAAAAATCCAAAATAATTGAAAAATTACCCAAAAATTGAAACAAAAATTTTTAATATTCTGGAACACTCCCAAGAACACCAAAATGACAGAAAAATTGTCCAAAAATTCCGGATAAATTTTATGAAGAAAAAGATCGATATTTATCGGTTTTTAACCACTAAAACCAATAAACATCAAACCAAAGTGAAAAAACATATTAAAATTCACTTTTAACATTTAAATAATATTTTTAAATGTACATAAATTTTTCATGGGCAGAATCAAATGTTTCGAAATTATGATTAATTAATTTCACTTTTATCGACTTTTATCTCATAAAATCAATAAACATGCAAAATTTTCGAACCAACCTTCAAATTTTTGCATACAATCAGTAGAAAACATGCATGAAATACCATAAAAAATCCATGCACCGAATCAACTTTTAACTATTTTTAGTCAATTTTTAACTAAAATACGGCATTTTGACTCGGTTTTCTACAAAAAATCATTAAAAATAGCAAAATAACTTCAAAAATCACCAAACTTAACCACAAACCTTTTAAGATCAGTAGGTATGCATGTCCCAAAAATTTCGTGCTAAAACCTCTTCTAACACCATTTTTTAGTTTTTATAAATTATCTCATAATTCATTAAAATGCTTAAAATCAACATGCAAATTACAAGCCTAAGCTCTGATACCACTTGAAAGATCATAGATCCATATTAGACTCTCTAATAAAAATTAAATTATCTCATAATTTGTCAATTAGGTGATCTATGTAACATGCATGCTAATATGAAAGCATAAAAATGAAAGTATAAGGAAAAACAATTTCCTTACATTGATTTTGTGGTAAAAAGGGCACAAACTAGTTCACCTTACTAGCTTGTTCTTGAGCTTATACCAAATGGATGATCCTCCTTACAAATCTTCAAAGAGAAGATCTCCTTCTTGTTGCACCCAAGAACTTACCCAAAAATAATAACAAGTATTTAACTAGAACTTATTATTATTATACTCTTGATATTATTTGTAATATTACTAACAAGTCTTAGTAATAAAATTTATTTACTAACAAACTTAGTAAAGATGAATAATTATTTTTAGAGAGATGATGATTTTATGTTCACATGCAAAACATACAAATGATGTAGTGTAGAAATGAACAATGGATGGAGTATAAAGGAAGGGAAAGTGGCGGGTGGAAGTAGAGTGTTGGAGTGGACAAATTTTGTCTTATATTTTTCATCTTACATCACATGCAAAATCTTATATAAGATAAATTATGGTAGTATATAAAGTAAGGTGAAATGATTATGTGAGTAATCATCCACTACTCTATTTTACACGGTCCACTTGCCCATATACGGGTCCATGTTGGTTCTTATATTTGTCGCACAAATACGTGTAATTTTATTTTAAACATCGTTTCATGTTTAAATACTTCCATAATTAATTCGTCCAATTCACTCCGTAAATATACGTGTACCACTACACATATTATTTACATACTAATATTAATCACATTAATCAATTAGTACAATTTTAGTGAACTAACAGTTAATTAACTAAAACCCGTCTCCCAAAATTTATCATTCAATTATCACATAATTAAATAATAACTGCCGTTCCTCGAGTTCGCAACTCGAATTCTCTCTTAAAATAATTGACTGACCTTTTAGTCTACAAATCAAGGGACTAAATAAATTGTATCTCATACAATTAATTAGTTGTCTATTGGGGTTCGTTCCTATAGGTGTGACCGAAAGGGGTCAGTTAATCACCGCCGTCTCACGACAATAACGTCAAACTCTAGTCAGCCAACCGTTATCGATTTACGTTAATCAACTGACGAGGATCAAATAAATAAATATCTGACGATATTCTATTAATGAGATTTATTATGTTAACGCACTATTGTGGAGGACACTAACTCCAACAAAATCTACCGTTCTGACTCAACCTATATGCAAAAAATAAACGTGAAATTTTTTGAATTTATCGAATTTTTTTAATTTTTATGAGATTTTTGAATTTTATAAAAATAAACAACAATGCATACAGAAATTAAACATGATAAAAGAAATGCAATAAAAACAACATGCAGACACAGATATGGATGCATAACCTCCCCAAACCAAACCGTACAATGCCCCCATTGTACCCAAAAATAGGGAAAGGAAATTCAAACTAAAAAGGAGAGAGTAGAGATGCGGAAAACTTACAAGAGTACGCGAAGTAGGGACCTCCCCAAACCAGCCAGCAACATGGGAGATCGCAAACAGCTGCAAAACAGCGTCACGGGAAGCTAATCCAAGCAAAAGCACTCGATCAAGAGAGTAGATTACTCGATCGAGTGACTTGGGCATCTAAAACAGTTCGAACGAGGAAGTATGACTCTCGATCGAAAGATCATCTTTGGCAGGTACTCGATCGAGAAGAATATATGCTCGATCGAGTAAAATCGGCAGCAAAAGGGTTCGATCGAGTACATAAGATACTCGATCGAGCCATCCGTGATAGATTCCTGCAAAGACGCAATAAAACAGCCCGCGAAACTAACAAAACAAGCTTAACTGATCCAGTCTATGGTATGACAACCAATTATTACAACGCAATTGAAATGTTTTAACAAAACAACTAAAAATAAATATCCGGGTTACCTCCCCGTAGCGCTAGTTTCATCAGTCCTTACTCGACCTTCTTTTCTTCGAGCCTCTCTAATTTAGCCTGGTCAAAAGCACTCAGCGCACAAAGAACCGATCAAACAAAGTGCGCATGTGCTACACAAAACTGTAAGTAGCACCACAATAGAATAATGATATAGGAAATTGAAATATACCACCGTTTAAGCCTAACAAATTTCCTATGACAGCTCCTATATTTATCCACAAAATAATGGAGCTCAGGAGCAATTAACAATAATCTAACGTACCACTTCAGTTTAACGAATTTATGATGACAAGTATGGTGAAAAACTGTTAAATTGTTTGTCCAACTGGGAAGGGGTCGAGCATCGGAAGAAAAAATAGGAGTCATATGAGATAACGTATTAGTAATACCAACAATAATGAAATTATCGTTAACTACCTCAATTTGGTTGCTCTCACTGTCGGAATCGTTGATAAAAGAATGTATTACCTCTTCCGTGCTAGGAGCAATTACTGACTCAGTTGTCTGCTCATTACCCTCCTCTGTGGGTTCCGTCCCGTAAATCGCAGCCTCAAGCGCATCCAGCTCGACTTTGAAAAGGGAAGATTCACCGTAAACATTGTCGTCGTCAAAATTGTCATCCAAAACGAACCAAGATGACGTTTCATTGCTCTTCATGGCCAAACTAGTCGATCGAGTAAAAATAGTACTCGATCGAGAGCTTTCCTCCTGAATTTTACTCGATCGAGTACATGAAACTGCTCGATCGAGAACTTCCTCAAAACCGATGTTCGATCGAGTGGTATAATCTGTTCGATCGAACATTTCCTCAAATATTTCACTCGATCGCCCACTATAATCATTTCGATCGAGTACAAGTTGCTATATAATGCAGAAATCTTCGAGTGGTGCGTCGTTTTCTGATAGATCTTCGTAATCCGAGTCATACAAATCATCAGTAGCGTTAGGCAACTCGGGTCCTTCATGGGAAAGACCACTCTCGGTGTAGGCAAAGTATACCTTCTCTGGTTGCCTAATATTCAACTCAGCAGCTAGCTGAGCTATATGAGACTCCAGCTCAATGAGTTGAGCTTCTTTACGCCTATCGTCTTCTTGCATTCGGAGTGCAAGTGTCTTAACCAAAGATTTCAGCTCAGCAACGACTTCTTTCTGTTTATCAGGAGGAGGAGCTTTTTGTTGCGGTGGCCAGACAAACGGAGGCCTTTGATAGCCTTGTTGATAAGGTAGATGTGGCGGCATAATTGCAGTGGGATGACTAGCTTGTCTATGCTGCTTAAACGCATAGACCTCATTGTTCCCCGCCAAGCAAATAGCGGCATTGTGCCCAGCAGTACCACATCTTTCACAGTAAACCACCTGCTGCGCCATAGAATGGAACATAGGTGGAAGATCAAAGGTACTCAAGCCTTCCCTTTGACGATCTTTTACCTAGAACTGTCTAGGTAGGACCTGTAGGACCTATCAAAACAGCACTAAAGAAAAAGATGAGAACGGCCTCAAGGGATAAATCCCTTGAGGCTAAAGATAGACAAAATAACAAGCAAATAAATAGTTGCCTCCCCGGAAACGGCGCCAAAATTTTATACCGTTGTCAGGTACCAAAAATAAATACCTAAGTACTACTAACAGAAGTCAGCGGTAAGTAGGGACGATCTCCACAGGGAGGCGGTCACTATCTACTTGTCAATTCAGTCTATCTATGATCACAAGATGGGGGTTTTAAATGTTTGAAATAAACTAATCAAGATTAAAGGAAGAGAATTAAGGGTAAGGAGGATTAGCAAGAGAGAGAGAAAACTAGGATTATCGGGTCATCAATGAATGTCAGTTAATTGCAGCTAAGGTCACAGATTAGTCGATGTGTCGGTCTAAGGGGCAACGAATATCTCCTTCCGGTCTCAATTCACACTAAAATACTATTAGCTTAGCTTCCGCCCTCACTAAAGCATCTTATTATTCACTGCAGGTCTCACCCCTTCCAACCTTCCGGTCTAGGTCAAGGCTTACCAAGGTTAAAAAGGCTAAATGCATCGATTCAAATAGCTAGATACAATTAAAACAGTGATTAACAACATAGACATAACAACAGCGAACGATCTATAAACCTAATTAGCAATTAACAACGATTCATCGACTCCCCTAAATCCTAGTAGGGTAATTAGCTAGACATAGTAAATAAGAAAGGGACAAGAACAAGGAATAAAAGAATAATAAACATTAAATAAAGAGAGTAAAAGGGAAAGGAAAATTACAGAGTAAGATCCGGAAATAAAGAGAAGCAGAGAACAGTTTCTAGTGAAAAAGATGTATTTGGTGTAAAAGGTGTCTCCTGATATGTTCCCCGTCTTCCTATATATAGGAAAGACGATTTTATTTGACCTAAAAACAAATTAAAGCTAAAGAGCCCGAGCCCATTAGAGAGTTACTCGATCGAGCCATTTTAAACTGCTCGATCGAGCAGATCCTCAGCAAAACCTCTCGATAGAGTAGAAATTCTACTCGATCGAGGAATCCCAAAATAACGCAATTCGATCGAACATAGGTTTTACTCGATCAAAGTCTTCCTCTAACCAAAACCCCTCGATCGGCCATTAAAGCACTCGATCGAATGATTTGGACTCAACCAGCTACTTGTTCCGTTGATTTCAGCCTCGACTTGTCTTATTTAGCCTCCGAAAAGACTTCACGCATCCCATAACAGCAGTATTTCCGCTACAAATCTGCTCATCCTCCAAATGCATGCAAAACGAACGATAAAAGGCTCAATTCCACCACTTTCAGGTCCATTCCTGCAAATAAGACAAAACGAACCAAAGTAGCATATTCGGGGCATTTCGTAGCATAAAACTACGAGGATAGCATAGAAATATGTGCATAAAGAGGCTTAAAAAGACTATATAAAATGCACGTATCAATACACTACACTTATCATCTCAAGATTATTATAGTTTGTTACATGGCACAAATTTGGGATTCTACCACCCAAGGTCCATATCTTTTATGAGGGTTCGTCCCCTCATTTCTAAAACCATCCAGACGGGAACTCCCCATGACGACTTTCATGGGACAGCAGAAGTTCCCACCTCTTCTCCTACACCAGAGAACTCTTTACACATTGGTAATATTGAACCTGAAAGTGTTGTGTTAGTTAAGGAGGAGGTCGATGTACATGTTGATAAGAAGACACGACTTAATTTAGATTCTCCCTATCCTACTAAGATCTCATCGGTCTGCTTTGAGTTTGCTGCGGTTAGGGATCTTTCACTTACCAGCGATGAACCTATTGTGCATCGGTACCACACTAAAGACTCCAAAGGTTGTGCTTCTGCCACGTTAAAGAAACGATCTATGTTTTTAGCTTCTTTTTGCAGGTACACCCACCCACACTACTGTTGTCGTTATGAGGAGGAAGCGGAATTATGTCCACCTTATCGAGTTTGACGCTCATTACCATTCACCGTTCAAGAAAATTCGCCTTATTTCTTCGCTTGAATCTACTTGTACGGTTTCATTTGTTACTTGGGTATCAAGTCGTTTTGGGGTCGCTAATACCCCTTTGTTTGTACTTTAAATGTATCCTACGTACTCGTTTTTATTTATAAGAGTTTACCGTTGTCGAAAAAAAATACAACGTACATTTACGTACTAATGTTATTGTAAATGAATGAATCCCTAAGACATATCAAGTGTGAACATAATATTTACGATACATAAATAATCGCTAGAATATCGAAAGGCAAAATTTACATATTTATTAATAGTTACTAGTTTAGAATCCGTGCATAATGCACGGACATATATAATCTCATACACAATATGCATGGAAGAGAATACTTTTAAAGTAGTTGGGGAATAACCTGTAACAATCATTTTTGTTTAATTACAGGTTTAATATAAACAACATTATTCTAGGATGTTTTTAGGCTTTCAAATAATCAAAGAGCATAGTAACGAAGTTGGGTGCTGTTTGGCCTTACTTGTGTAAAATAACTTTTGTTTTTTAAAAGGAGTTTATTTATAAGTTACTTTTTGGAAAAATTTTGGTTGTTTGGTCATACTTTTGTAAAAAGTCCTTCTTATAAAAATTATATGTTTAGCCTGACTACTTTCATCCAGTTTTTTTTTTGCTTTATTTATTAATCATGTTTATTAATAGTTATTCCCTCCGTCTCATTCATTTATTTACCTTTGGTATTCTTTGTCAGATATTTTAATTAACAGTAAATAAATCATTGGAACGGAGGGACTATAAGATCATAGAAGTAAGATTGTAGCAGTAAAAAATAGTTGGAGTAGACGATTAATTACATGTTACTTTGATGGGTACATGTGAGAGAAGCGAAGAATTGAGTGAAGAGAGAAAATGAAGCACACCATAATACAACATATGGGATAATGGTTTGTTGGAGGCAAAAAAAAATACCCAAAACAATTGGGTGTTTAACACTTTTGTGAAAAGTAGAATGAGAAGTAAAAAATATCTACTTCTACGTTTTGGGGTTAATAATCAGCTTGTAATTTTTTTTAAAGTAGTTTTTTATATTCTAATTTATAGTGTTTGGCCTAGCTATGACTTTTTAAGTTAGAAAAACACTTTTAAAGCTTGGCCAAACAGCAATATGGTGAAGAATACATTGATAAACAATGTGTGATAATCAAGAATTTCTCAACTATTGAACATATTGCTCTCATAAGCTTTCCTCCCCCAAAGCACTAAGGGTGTGTTTGGATAGCGAAAGTGGAGAGAAAGGGAGGGGAGCGGAAGGAGGGATGGGAAAGGGAGAGAAGGGAAGGGGGGAGGGGAAATGGAGTGTGGTTGTTTGGATAGCAAAAAGTGGAGAGAAAGGGAGGGGGCGGAAGGAGGGAAGGGAAAGGGAGAGAAAGGAATGGAGTGTGGTTGTTTGGATAGAATTTCCCTCCAAATCTTGCCTATTGTGAAGAGATTTTGATCAGGCTTGGAAGAGGGAAATTGGATCCCTCCAAATCTCTCCCCCTCCATTTCCCTCCATCCTCATTTGCTATCCAAATAAGGGATTTTAAATCCCCTACTCTCTCTCCCTTTCTTTTCCCTCAAAATCCCTCAATCCAAATATACCCTAAGGGGGCGTTTGGTTAGGGGTCTTCAGGAAAGAGAAAGGAGTAAAAGGAGTTGTTTCCCTTTGTTAGTGTTTGTTTTGCTAAATCAATCATTCCCTTTACCCTCTCATTACCCCCAACCCATCTAACTCCGTACCCCTCACCCCCCCCCCCCCAGGAATGAAATTTAATTACTTATCTACCATTGCTTATCATCACTACCAACAACCAGTTCGACTACCACCAACACAACCACCAAGAGCTCCTCCCAGTCACCGCCACCACAGACTCCTCTTCACCTCCCCGTCATCTGCCACAATCACCTGTACTGCAGACACTCACTGCCACTACCAACACAGAATACCACTAGGCACCGGTGCTGCACCAGCGACACCAACAGTTAACTGTCGCCATCAGTTCAGCGGCGACCTTCTCCTTGCCACAACTAACGCACATACAAACCCATTCCCCTATTTCGAAACCTCCATCCCACCATCATTACTACTACCCTAACCCCTAAACAACCTCTCCCCCGCCTTCAAAATCCCTTCCCCGTCCTTAGAAAAACTAGATTGGTGTTTTAAGAGGTAGGTGAGGAGATTTAGGTGGTGGAGAGAGGTTTTTCAGGGGTTATGAGCGGTGGTTTCGAATGGAGAAAAGGGTGAACGGAGGAGCAGTGTGGCAACCATGTTGGACGCCGGTGTTGTCGGCCATCAATAGTGGGGATGGGTGGTGGTGTTGTGGCTGTTTGTGATTGTAACACCCGCTCTTTTTGCAAAAAGGTTTTAAAATATTTTAATCGCTTTATTTAAATTATTATATTTTTTGAAGGCCCATTTCTATGAAAACCATAATAATAATAATAATAATAATAATAATAATAATAATAATAATAATAATAATAATAATAATAATAATAATAATAATAATAATAACAATAATAATAACAATAATAATAACAATAATAACAATAATAATAACAATAATAATAACAATAATAATAATAATAATAATAATAATAATAATAATAATAATAATAATAATAATAATAATAATAATAATAATAATAATAATAATAATAATAATAATAATAATAATAATAATAATAATAATAATAATAATAATAATAATAATAATAATAATAATAATAACAATAACAATAATAATAACAATAACAATAACAATAACAATAATAATAATAATAATAATAATAATAATAATAATAATAATAATAATAATAATAATAATAATAATAACAATAATAATAATAACAATAATAATAATAGGATAAAATTTGTGCTAGGATTCATGGATATGGTGCAAGGAAGTTCTCTTATGCAGGACGGTTAGTAATTGTAAAAAGTGTGCTTAATTCTTTACATTCATATTGGGCTTCAATGTTTATCCTCCCCAAAGGAATTATTAAGAGGATTGAGGCAGTTTGCAGAAACTTTCTCTGGGATAACAGTGCAGACTATAGAAGGATTCCTCTAGTGGGATGGGATACCATATGTAGGCCTAAAGATGAAGGAGGTTTGGGGCTCAAAGATCAGGAAACCTGGAATAAGGCCATGGTAGGCAGATTGGTTGACTGGATAGCTGTGCATAGAGACTCAATATGGGTACATTGGGTTCAACATAACTACCTTAAGGGTCAGGAGTGGATGGATTATAAGCCAAGTACAAATTCTAGCTGGGTTTAGAGGAGAATCTGCAGGGTTAAGGATAAAATGAGTGCTGGTTATGTAAATGGGCAGTGGAATATTCAACCAGGAGGATATACTCCAGCTGGTTGTTATGCCTGGTTTAGAGGGCTAGGCCAAGAGTTCAATGGGTTAAGGCAGTCTGGAATGGATGGGCACTGCCAAAACACCAGTTCTTAGGGTGGCTCGTAGCTCATACGGCTCTGAATACAGCTGCTAGATTATCCAGATTTGGGGTGGATATAGAGGACAAGTGCTATCTATGTGGTCTAGTCTCTGAAACCATTGAACACTTATTCTGTGATTGTTTATACAGTAAAAGAATTGTAAGAGAGCTGAGTAAAAAAACTGCTTGGAGCTTCCCTGTAAGGGATGTGATGAATTGGTGTGTGCATAAGATGGGAACAATACTGCAGAGGGGAGTGCAGATTGCTATGATGTTGAGTCTTGTGTATCAGATATGGCAGCAACGAAATAAAAGCAGGCATGAGAATGTGTTGATTCTGTAACACCCCCATATTCAGAGGAGCCTTAACCAGGCCTTCCTTAGCATATAAGGGCGTTACCATCTCGGTTGCCCGAGGAAAGCAGTTACCAAACGTCAATAAGAGAACTATTAAGTTATATTACAAGTGATTCAAACCAAAATACAATACAAGGTACAACTCAAAGACTACTCGCTATGACCATCATATCTCGTGAAGACTCATCCCCGCCCGGACTCCAGCTATCCACGACATCAACACCTGCTAAGACTGACTGCTCACCATAAGGGATCACGGCAGACACATAACAAACAAACAACACACACGGTCAGTACTGAGACAAGACGAGACAACCACAAACGACTACACAAACAATGACACCAATCCCAACTGCAACCTCAACAATCCAACCAAACCTGTCACTGACTGTCCACTGGACCAGCCCTGCCAGTGGGGGACCGCAGCCGTTCCCACCTAAGCCCCGCTCAACGTACGAGCGATAACCCTGTCCATTAATGTGCACATCCCCTTTCGTGGCGGGTTCCACGAAGGGCAAAACTAGGGCGTGAGATCACTCCCGCAAGTGACCCCACTCAGCCGAGAACGCATCTCGAGAACCATCAACAACACAACCACAAGCACAATTACAAACACAATCATCATATCAAGCACTAACTACAATACTATCACAACAACCGACACACTAGACGATCTACAGCAACTGAGTAGGCGAACCTACCTTTACGCATCCGCAACCAATCCATGCCGACAACCACAGCACCCAGCGCACAAGCAAAGCCTATTACCATCATGCAAATATCTATTACTACAAACGAAACCCTAACTACGGAAACAAAGGCACGGATGATGATTATGACATACCTACTAGGGAGAGACAAGGCAAAAGACCGCTACCCGACTCAAGGGACGCCCTCCTAAGGCATAAGAATCTTCAAGGGACATCCATGGAGGTTTTGAGGTGAAAGGGGAGGGAAAGAGGCGGCTGAAGGATAGGAGGAAAGTGGCGAAAGTGATTTGCGGATTTAACAAAACGCGATATAAAACCCCCGCTGAAAACCAGGCACTCGATCGAGTACCCAACATACTCGATCGAGTAACCCCCTACTCGATCGAGTGCCCTAGCTACTCGATCGAGTAGCCTCTACTCTATCGAGTACCACTCTTAAAACGCACCCCAAGATGGTTTGGCATACTTCCCTAAGGTTACTCCCGCCCCCAAGGACAGTCAACGCTGGTCAAAGGGATCCCTAAAAGGGCGGGTATTACAGTCTTCCCCCCTTAAAAAGAACTTCGTCCCCGAAGTTCAACTCACCTCTCCCGCTCTCGACACGGAACCAACACAACCTTACCAACTTCCCGGTCAAACCATTACCTCTTGAAAATACCATTCCCCCTCATGTCATCATCATCGCCGACCACATTTATACCTAACGATTCTTGCCACTATCGTGCAACCTTTATCACAGTCGACCGTTATCTTACATATATATAAAGCGTCCGACTCGTGATGCGAATCGTCGCTCACGATCTTCCAACATACAATAACAACTATCAAACTGTCAATTGAGAACATGTTTCATATTAATTTCCATGTGGTACCACTAGTGCCACCCTGTTACTTGGCAACATGATTCAAATATGATCACGCACACTTTGAAGCATTAAAGAAAGAAAGTAAGTCGTTTTTTTTTTTTTTTTTTTTTTTTTTACACATGATACCAACAACATTCTAAACAACTACCAATGACTTTATAAACCAGCAAAATATTATTCGAAAACAATTATAAACAAGCAAAACATTATTCAAAAACAATCTTTTTATTTCGCGACATTACTCTTCCCCTCTAAAAAGGAACTTCGTCCCCGAAGTTCACCACCCAAATATCAACGCGTAATACCTAATACATGTATCTTAATGTTAAAGGAGACCATATTACTTGTTGTGTACATTACTCGCTAATTACTTACTTGTTAAGTTAGAAACCATACGCAAGTTACCGAAATAACTCGTTACTATTGTCGACACCTGTTAAAATGGTATGCGCAAACCTAGGTGAAGTTACAATGCTGACAATTAGAATGAAGGAGGCGTATGCGATATTAAAGTAACAAGAAAATGATTACCGCTTCACTAATCGTAACAAGAAATTATTAACACTTTACTAATTGTGACCAATACGCTTATAAACTTTAAGCACGACTTCCAACATAAGAATGTAACAGTTCAAAGGTGTTACTACGCACTAATAACCACATTAAACATTAAACTTGCCGTTATAAAACGATTGAACATTTTCAATTTTCAAAAACCCCCTGTAACAGCGCTACTCGATCGAGTAACTAGCGGTACTCGATCGAGTGCCATGCTACTCGATCGAGTGTCTTGGCTACTCGATCGAGTAGCTCGAGATCAGAATGTCTCTTTACTACCCTTCCTGCAGCTACTCGATAGAGTGTGGGGTACTCTGTCGAGTACCTGCAGGTCAAGCTCTTTTCATAACCGTCGTAAGCCAACATATAACACATGATTGTCACATAAGTTGAGTCGGGATGATGCCCCGACTCTCAATAATCCTGCAAAAAGTTAGAGTAGCAATTCCGGCCTTATGGCCAATCATACAAATCCGACTAAGTCTGAACAATAAAAGGAAATAGCTACCAAAGTCTACCAACAACATTACCATCTAACATCAACTACTATCAACAAATATAAGAACGAGGAGTATCACTCCTCCTGCTGCTGCTGCTCCAACATCACCTCATCATCACCACCACCCGAAGTACCAGCTCCTGATGTCCCAATCCCCGCATCCACTCCTGCTCCTCCTCCTCTCTCCAGGGCCTGCGTACCATGGAGTCAAGCCGCCGTAAGGGAAGGACTGAGGTGTCCCCCACGTCGACTGCTCCACCCCGTAGGAATGGAATACCCCCGAGTAGTCCCCAACTCCACTCCACCAAACTGGATGCGGTCCCTCTGTACCTATCCCCTGAGCGTACGCCATCTCGTGCATGTTCCGGAGGGTCAAGGTAGATGACACTCTCTCCGCTAGGTAACTGGATCGCGTCTCCGGGGTGTCAAGGTAAGGGTAGTACGGGAAAGGCTGCTGCTGCTGCTGCGGTGCCTCCGGCTGTGGCCTAGTCCCCGAGGCCCTCTCCCTCACTCGACGGGGTCCCCTCACCACTCTGGGTCTCTCCACCCTCTGGACTTCCGCATTCTCTCCCTTCGTCGGCTCCGGCATCTCCTGGAGGATCGTGCCATCAATGAGATAGGTCTGCAGCTGGCGGGGTGTATCCTCATCCTCCTCCTCCTCCTCCTCATCGTCCCCATCCACAAATCCACCACTGCCGGTTCCCAAGGGCTCGTGGGTGGGAGGTGCTCGGGAGCTGGAATCTTCATCCAACTCATGCCAAGCACTCTCCATGCTAGGCTACCGTCGGCCAATGTTCTCAACCATTTCAGTCGAGATAGTACTCACGATCCATGGTAGGCACGGGGGTAGCTAGAGGCACGTACGCCGAAGAAGCCTCAAAGGAGGTTAGCTTTTCATTCTAACCGAGTGGCAATGGCACCACACTCAGTGTCCGAGAATTAGAGGAAGCCATCAAGGCAAGAGCAGCACAAACTATGGAAGGAGCATTAAAGACCACTTTCTTGGCCCGCTCCGGATTGAGGTACGACATCAAAAGTAAAACCTCATGGTTATTCAACTTACTGATATCTTTTCGGTCATAGAGGAGGTTTGAAAGAGAACGGAGAAAGATTCTCAAGGTGATGTGCTGAACGTCATTAATCAGCATATTGCTCGCGGTGGGAGCTTGCTTCCCAGTCAAGCAAGGCATTAGGCGGCAGACGCCGCACTCAGCTGGAATGTCGGTGATGGAGTCCTTGGGAGGCTTGGCCAACTCAAGGTGAGAGGCAAACAGGTCCATGGTCAACAAGAAGCTGGTATTCATCAATCTGAACTCAACAGTTTGACCCGCTGGGTCATAGTTAAAGGAACTCATGAATTCTAGGGTAAGAAAAGGGTAAGTGTGCTTCCTCAGCCGGTACAAACCCGTAAACCCCAAAGTCTCGAAAATATGACGGACATCCGTCTCTATTTCCAACTCCTCTAGCACACCGGTGTCAATACACTTTGTGGGTCTCATCTTGCGTTTTTGTAAAGCTACAAAACGCTCCCTTTGCTTAAAGTCGACAAAAACAACAGAAGGGTACTCAGAAACTGCGGGTACTACCGGTCCACTAGCCTCCCCCCTCTCAAGTGGATCAACCCTTCCCCGCTTACTCTGACGGGTTCCAAGGTTTAGTCTCGGCATCTGCTTTAGACATATGTTCAAACAATTTATATAAACATGCAAGCATATATTTCATGAAATTTTGAGTTCTATATACTTGGTGAGTTTACTAATTCATCAACCAGTTCCACATTTGAAGCACATAAATCATGTCACCAAACCTAGTTACTCAGCTAGGTGCACACCAATTTTTCCAACCATTCTCAGCATGTGAAGCACATAACTCATGCTATTAACCTTGAATATTAAGATAAGTACTCATGTTTATCAGCAGTTTCTAAAATTTTAACATACCAGGTCAAACTACTACTACTTCACAAGCCACGGTGGTGAAGGAAATTATCATGGCGGTCACATATGTTCGACAAATTGAGTATCCTAGCATGATTCTAAAGTTACTCCAAACATATTCCAATCACATATTACTGGATTAAGAGAAATAGTAAGAAATTTCATAGCATATCATCATCACTTCCATATTATGTTTAATAACCCAAACAAATTTTTCAGACGGTCTTTACAGCTGAGACAATTTTGGCATAAATTTCATCATCAATCGTTCCTACTATCATACTGAGGTTCAACTTATACTTATATTGTCAATTACCACATCAATTTTCCAATTCTAAGTCACAAATTTCCCATAAGGCACTTTTAAGACGGAGTTTTAAGGCGACTTTCTAAGGTGATAATCGTCAGAATTCACTTTTCCACATGATATAAACAATGTATAGTACTTAATTCCATCATCTAATCAATGTAGAACAATCAAAAATCAATTTCAAATTTGTAACCCTAGAAATTTCGATTTCATCTTTGCAACTTTTCTAATCTAATCTACAACAATTAATCACCAACAAACATGGAAAAGAGGCATATGAATCATATTTCAACTATCTAAAGCAACTATTACATCATGTGAATCGAAAATTTCAGATTATCTCCTCATTCTAACACATTCAAAGTAACATATCACATAAATTAAGAAGAATCACATACCTTGATTGATTAGTAAGATAAAGAAACGAATTAAACAAGAAAAATCAACCCCAAGAATCACTATTAACCCAAGAGAAAGAGAGGATTTGGGAGAGGTTAAGGGATTTGAGAGTGATATAGGATGGTAGTATGGTTGTGTCGAAATATGGAAGAATAAGAAGAAGAAATAGAAAGGTGAAGGGTTTTAAGGAAACCCGTAGGAATGCTGCACAGTAACCTACTCGATCGAGTGCCTTGGGTACTCGATCGAGTACCACCCTACTCGATCGAGTAGGAGCTAAATCGTCGAGTGTCTGCAGGAATTTTCCCACCTTTCGACGTTATAGTCTCCTAACTAGATCGAGTGAGGTCTACTCGGTCTAATACGCACTTGCACTCGGTCAAGTATAATTAAGTGCTCGATCATAGGTACGAAATAACTTGAAGATTCCTGCAAAAACAACATCGCGTGTCGATTCCAACTAAGTTCGGAATTCGACACAAATCATCACATTCAATTACGTTTTATAACCATCGTCACACAAAATACAACTCTCCAACAACTAAGAGACATATCACGTTACGTTATACAAATTACCCAACTCGGTCTACCTGTCACCGAGTTATGTACAAATCTAGCCGTGTCATTTTATTACATTTAAACTTACTTTTCATGCCATTACTAAACTCGTGTTTACATCAACTTGAAACGTATAGTTCACATTAATTCCCCATATTTACTTATCACATAATTATATACTTTGCCAATCACTTAATCAATTATGCCTTACATGTTATTCTAAGCAATCTATTTTGCATAATTCAAATATTTCGCAGCGGATAAATTTCAACTAGCTACTAAAGCATATACACATTACCATATACCGGATTCGAACTATTACTCATACACACTATAATTATCATTAATTTTATGACAAACACTTACATGTTCGCTACTCATACTACACATTCAAATGCACACTTTCACGCATCTCCATGACGTATAATCTCGTCACAAAACTCCTAGCTATCCTATAAACTCACTAACCATCCAACGAGCTTCAATAATCCCGTCACTAATTACCATACTCGGCCCAAACATTGCTATCACACCTCTATTAATTCTAACAAAACTTAACCGGAGGTAGCTCAACAATTAACATACATAGCACACATAGACACACGGACTCCACATTCCCATCCCATGTGACTGGCTTAAGTGTCATGGGGCCAAAATTTTGAAATGAGGGCGCCTACTCACCCAAAATTTAGCTTCAGCCGGGGCTCCCATTACACATACACCAGGTTCATTTTATTAGACTCTCTATGTTCATTATGTTCATTTGTTACAGGTTCCAAAATCGTCGCTCTGATACCACTTTGTAACACCCCCATATTCAGAGGAGCCTTAACCAGGCCTTCCTTAGCATATAAGGGCGTTACCATCTCGGTTGCCCGAGGAAAGCAGTTACCAAACGTCAATAAGAGAACTATTAAGTTATATTACAAGTGATTCAAACCAAAATACAATACAAGGTACAACTCAAAGACTACTCGCTATGACCATCATATCTCGTGAAGACTCATCCCCCGGACTCCATTATCCACGACATCAACACTGCTAAGACCGATCACCGCTCACCATAAGGGATCACGGCAGACACATAACAAACAAACAACACACACGGTCAGTACTGAGACAAGACGAGACAACCACAAACGACTACACAAACAATGACACCAATCCCAACTGCAACCTCAACAATCCAACCAAACCTGTCACTGACTGTCCACTGGACCAGCCCTGCCAGTGGGGGACCGCAGCCGTTCCCACCTAAGCCCCGCTCAACGTACGAGCGATAACCCTGTCCATTAATGTGCACATCCCCTTTCGTGGCGGGTTCCACAAAGGGCGAAACTAGGGCGTGAGATCACTCCCGCAAGTGACCCCACTCAGCCGAGAACGCATCTCGAGAACCATCAACAACACAACCACAAGCACAATTACAAACACAATCATCATATCAAGCACTAACTACAATACTATCACAACGACCGACACACTAGACGATCTACAGCAACTGAGTAGGCGAACCTACCTTTACGCATCCGCAACCAATCCATGCCGACAACCACAGCACCCAGCGCACAAGCAAAGCCTATTACCATCATGCAAATATCTATTACTACAAGCGAAACCCTAACTACGGAAACAAAGGCACGGATGATGATTATGACATACCTACTAGGGAGAGACAAGGCAAAAGACCGCTACCCGACTCAAGGGACGCCCTCCTAAGGCATAAGAATCTTCAAGGGACATCCATGGAGGTTTTGAGGTGAAAGGGGAGGGAAAGAGGCGGCTGAAGGATAGGAGGAAAGTGGCGAAAGTGATTTGCGGATTTAACAAAACGCGATATAAAACCCCGTAAAACCAGGCACTCGATCGAGTACCCAACATACTCGATCGAGTAACCCCCTACTCGATCGAGTGCCCTAGCTACTCGATCGAGTAGCCTCTACTCTATCGAGTACCACTCTTAAAACGCACCCTAAGATGGTTTGGCATACTTCCCTAAGGTTACTCCCGCCCCCAAGGACAGTCAACGCTGGTCAAAGGGATCCCTAAAAGGGCGGGTATTACAGATTCGTCCAGAAGGTGTGGCAGGCATTATCATGGAGGAGATGAGAACCAGAGTTCGAGCCCGGGACAGAACTATTATGACAATTGCTGAAAGAGAATGGCTTATTAGAATGCGTCTTATAGAATGATGTTTTGACTTGTATTTGATCATCATATATAGCCTCATGTAATTATTATCTTTATGATTTATAAAATTTCTCACATTTCACCAAAAAAAAACAATAATAATAATAATAATAATAATAATAATAATAATAATAATAATAATAATAATAATAATAATAATAATAATAATAATAATAATAATAATAATAATAATAATAATAATAATATCCGTCTCAAGTATGTAGTAGATTATGAGACGTGTTTTACTGCTTATCGACTTATTTGGGCCTAGTAAATCTATTGGGCTCCTCTCTACTCATTTCCCTCCACCCAAAACCCATGACAAAACCCTAAAATCTCATCTTCCCCCCCCCCCCCCCCCATTTCTCAGCACACTATTCACCACCTAACATCTTAAAACCTCCATTTTTACACATCTCAAACCTTCAACCTTAAGACAAGCATAAAATCTTTGTTTCTTATCGGTTTTCAACGATTTTCACGCCTATCTCTTCCTCTCCTCGTCCTCCATCTTTCTAGGTAAGAAAGGAACCAACTTTCTTCACCCATTGGGGCTGCCGAGCCCTATTCTACATGGTACCTATTTTCTAATTTTGATTCTTAGTCTTAATTTGTGTTATCTTATGTTTAGGAGAAGGACTAGTTGACCCGAATGTGGATTCTTACAAGTTAGAAGATTCTATAGGGGATTAAAGAGCAAAAAAGGTAATGGTGATAGGTTACTCGACATTATGTTGAATTTATGTGTGTTTATGTGGTTGTTTACTCTTTTAGTGAACAAAGTTTACATTTTTACTTGTGTTTGTGACATTATTGTATGTGACGGTTTTATACAAGATTTACATGGTTAATTTGTGTAAAGTTTGTGTCTTTAGCTTCCTTATAAAATGGGTGAATGAATGTGGTAATTTAAATAGGTGAATATGGTCTTTTGTATGCTTAAAATTTTGTCTTAAGACGATATAAAAATCTGCCAAAAGCGTGACTATGGCTGTGACCAACCATGTTTGAGCTCGAATTTTGTGTGATAAGTGCATAATTTGCATAGTTTTACCCCTTAGTATAGCTCCATTTTACATGTCATTTAGCACTTATCATAGTGTTTTGAGCTAATACTTGTTATTCTAGTTGCAATTGCTTGTTTCCACATATTTTGTAGGAGTTTAAGCTTTTAAGAGCTAAAATCCAACAAAGATGCAAGCTAGAGTGCAAAAACTAAGCAAGAGCAAGTATTGGACTAAGTGTTTGAAGTTCCATGGGTTTTTGCATGAAGATTTAATGGATTGAAGTGAGAATTACAAATGAAGTCAAATGCAAAGTCAAGCCCAAAATGGAAGTCCAAATTGAGATGAAAGCTTTGGATGCTAAGGAGCTTTGGATGCTAAGATTAAGAGGCATTATCGGGTGATTAAGGGAGCATTAAAGCATGGACATTGGATCCCTCGAGCATTAAAACGAGAATTGAAGCCAAAATGACCGGATAACCACGCCCCGATCGGGGCTGGCAACCCCGATCGGGGCTGGCAACCCCGATCGGGGTTGACCCTCTCTTGCAATTTTACGTTATGCCCTTATTTTCTTATAAATAAGGGCCTTAATCCGTCATTGGGGATATCTCTTTTCACGTCTTTCATACTCTATAATAGCCTTAAGCAATATTCTCTCATTATTTTTCATTTGTGTTTTCAATATTGTTAAGCATTTGATTGTTAAACATTTGGTTATTTATATATTCAAGCATTTGGTTCTACTTTGTTCTTCCTTGCAAGTTCATTTCCAATTCGGTAATTCTAATTTTAGTTTGTTTAGTTTACGTTTCCATTGTTAGTTATCGCATAGTTTTCATCATTAGTACTTTTATATCACATAGTTTAGTCTTACATTATATGCTTTACCATTTAGTTTACATCATTTCCATTAGCATGTCTATCATTTCTTACAACAAAGTTTATAGTTTACATTTCGTCATGAGTAGCTAAATTCCTTAGTCTAGAGGCTAAGGAAGCCATGCAAAATCAAATATATAAAATGATAAATTAGGTTGATATAATATTGTCAAATTATTTCTATCACATGTTTGCATCGTCACGTTTAATCTTTGTTTAAAGGCCTTATTCATTGATTAAGTTTGTTAATTCGTTCTAAAAGTCGAGAGGCATGGAATCGGATTAGACTAAGCATGTATAGTAGGACGACCTAGTCATAAACGAGAGTTTCTCTAGGACCCGGTTTATGATTGATACTAATATCGTAAGGTGGGTGTCTCTAAGCCTAAACAATTGACAATGTTGTTATTACCGAGTTTAACATAATCATATATTTACCTTTGCATGTGCGACCGGACTCCCCTAGACTCCCTTTTATCATATAGTTTACATCTTAATATTTGTTAGTCATTAAACCAAACAACAAATCAAACCAAACGAAATCGACCTTGATAGGAATCTCTCCATAGCATATCATAACGCAATTCCCGTCTCCATGTGTTCGACCCTTATTACTACATTAATTTGTGTCTAGGGTAATTATCTTTGCATAGGTACACGATAAGCCTATCAAATTTTGGCGCCATTGCCGGGGAGCACGGTTTTATTGCGTTTTGAATTGTCGGTTTTTATCTTGTTGTCTTTTGTCTTGAGGAACACTTGTTCCTCGAGACCGTTACTTATCTTTTTCTAGAAATCGTTGTCTTATGCCCAGGTCCTCTCGTAGTGGAGAATTACTTTCACCGGATTCCGATCCCGAGAAAACCTTTAGGAGAGGATGGCGTTTTTGGAGGGAAGTGAAAGAAGTCTCTTCTCCCGTACAAGTTGAAAGTGCTAGAAAGTCTTACTTAGACGATCTAAAAATTCTGGAAGAGGAGGAGGTTTCAAGTTCATCATCTCCACCACCACCACCATCTTCTACTAAAAAGATGGTGAAACTTTCCAATCACTCAAAGCCCACCGCGGCCATGCTTTCGGCCGGTATCACAACTACTCAAATTACCGCGCCGGACTTCGAGATCAAACCGGCTTTCATTAGCCTTGTGAAGAGGAAGCAATTTGAGGGAAGTCCTTTAGAGGATCCCAATTTGCATGTGCAAAATTTCTGTGATTATTACTCCATGATCCGTCAAACGGGCGTCACTCAAGCCCAAATAAGGGAAATACTTTTCCCTTTCTCTTTGAAGGACAAGACCAAGCTTTGGATCAATAGCCTTGACCGCACCGCTTTGGGAATCACCAATTGGGAGACATTGGCTCTTGCGTTCTATCAAAAGTTTTTTCCACCGGAGATAACTCAAACCTTGAGAAGCCAAATCACCGGATTACGTCAACAAGCTCTTGAGAGCTTATATGAGGCTTGGAAGAGGTACAAAGAATTGCAAACACAATGCCCACATCATGGGCTAGATGATTGGTTTCTAGCTATAACATTCTACAATGGATGTTGTGCCGAGTCCCGAAGGATACTTGATTCCGCCAACAATGGGTGGTTTGATCAAATTGACACCGATATTGCTCATGCCACGATCGAATCTATGGCGGTTCATGACGCACAATATGTCAATTCCCGAAGTGTGCCACTCAAAGGTAAAGAAGAATCCTCCGACAATTTCGTCTTGTTAACTCAAATTGCCTTACTCCAACAACAATTGGCGGAACGAGATGCTAGAGATACTCTTCAACAACTCAATGCCGTGTCTTCTACAAGTCAAATCATTGTTTATGATGGTTGCGAGGTGCGGGTCATTACACCGCTCATTGCCGAGCTACTATTGAGGAGGTAAATGCTTTTAAAGCTCTTAGACAAAGTTCTTATCCACCGGGTACATTTTCAAATACATATAACCCGAATTCAAAATTCCACCCGAACTTGTCTTATAATAGCAACAATGTGCTTAACCCTCAACCCCCACCACAACAGAATACCTATGTCCCTCAACAACAAAAGTATAACCCTCCACCGGGTTATCAAAACCAACAAAGGCCACCTCAACAAAATTACCAACAAAATCAACCCCCACCACAAAATGGCCAACAAAACAACCAAGGAGGAGGTAAACTTGAGGGCTTGATAGTACAAAATTCAAAGGGAATTGTTGGCTCAAATACAAAAGAATGATCAACCTCACAATGCCGCAATCAAGATGTTGGAGCAACAAGTGGCTCAACTAGCCGCTTCTAGCTCTCAAAGGAAAATCGGTCAACTACCACCCCAAGGCACGCAACCACACGAGACCGTTAATTCTATTTCCTTGAGAAGTGGTATGAGCTATGATGGACCGTCCATGACTTTGGATGACGAAGTGGTTGTTAAAAAGCCTAAGCTTGGGGGAAATGACAAAAAGAAGGCTAGTGAAGAGCCTCTTGTTAAGGATCGTGTGTCATTTCCTCACCGATTATTGATGCTTAAGAGAAAGAGCAAGCTTGGTACCCAAGAAAGTGACGAGGTGATTGTTGACAAGGAGTTCTCTCCTAATGCTAAGGGGGGGTGATGCCGTTTCTAAAGAGGTGGATGCTCCTAATGGAGTAGAAAAAGTAAAAGATTTGGAGGATGCTCCTCCAAAGGAAGTTGTTCAAGTACCGTTTCCCCATCGTCTCGTAAAGCACAAGGAGGAAGGTAAGTTCGGCAAGTTTTTGGAAGTTGTTAAAAATTTGCAAGTCACCGTCCCATTTATTGAACTACTTACCCAAGTCCCTTACTACTCAAAGTTTATGAAGGAATTCCTCTAAAAGAAGCGATCCTTCAATGAGGTTGAGACCATTGCTTTCACCGAAGAGTGTAGTGCACTCTTACAAAATAAGTCTCCCCCGAAACTTAAGGACCCCGGTAGCTATTCTATTCCTTGCACTATAGGCACATATACCATTGATAAGGCCTTTTGCGACCTAGGTGCTAGTGTGAGTGTCATTCCCTATTCTATTTGTGAAAAACTTAACATGGGTGCTCTAAAATGCACAAATATCACATTGCAAATGGCGGACCGTTCTTTAAAGCGGCCTTTAGGTGTCTTAGAAGATGTGCCCGTAAAAGTTGGTAAGTTTTTCATACTCGTTGACTTCCTCATACTTGATATGGCTGAGGACTCACAAACCCCAATTATCTTGAGTAGGCCATTTTTACACACCGCGGGTGCGTTAATTGATGTGAAAAATGGGAGGTTAACGTTAAAAGTGGGTAATGACCGGGTTACCTTTAGCAAGAACAACACCATTAGAAGCCCAATGTTACAAGAGTCTTGTTATTTATTTAGCACTATGGACTCTACTAATGCATCTTCTACACTTGGACCCTTACTGATGGATCCATTGGAGGACGATATTGGTGTTGTTTGTTTTGTAGGTGACAATGCTAAGGGCACTATTGTTAAGAGTGCCAAAAAGAAAAGTAAATTTTATTTAAACAATTTCAAATGGTTGCGGAATGCAAAAGTAGCTATGAAATGGAGCTCGGTTGGTGGCAAGCGCAATGACGAAACTTGATCAAATAGCTTCTTACGTCGTGCGGGACGTTAGACCAGCGCTTCTTGGGAGGCAACCCAAACTTTTTAATTGCTTTTATTTATTTCTTGTTTTTAATTTTCCGCAATTTACTGTTTTTCGTAGATTAGAAATAAAGTACTCGACTTGACGATGTTTGTTTTTGTGATTTATAGGTGAAAATGAAGAAAAGAGACTTAGAGGAGAAAATAGCACACTTCCCCATGCAAGAACCCCGTTCGGGGACGTAGTTTTCGAAAAACGGGACGGAATTAATATAATATGGAAGCAAAGGCAAAATAGGCGATGGACCGGTCAACCCCGATCGGGGACATGGATTCCTACTCACTTGGCTGCTGTTTTAGACGGGTAAAAAAATAGAATTTCATTCTATCATTCTCATACACCCGACGGTACTCCTCTACTCTTCTCCTTTCATTTTCTTCACATTTCTTCACTAAAAATCACAAGAAAACATCACTTTCTTCATCATTTTGCAAGATTCAATCAACCATTAACATCATCAAGTAAGTTTTCTTCCCTTTAATCAAGTTTAGCAAACCCTAACTCAAATTGGGGGAATTTGATTTTGTGCTTATTTGTACTAGAAATTGATTGTAGTATGCTCTGTTCATGTTTATAGTATGAATTAGGTAACTAATTTGTTCTATTATGTCTATTTGGATGAATTTTGGTTTGCCTTAAGATGAATTTTTGTCTTAAAATTCAGAAAAATGGCACCAAGAAGACCTCCTACCCAAGGTGCTTCTAAGAGGAGAAGGAATGATGCGGAATCCTCCCGGGCTGCAAAGGATGTGCAAATGGAAGAGGTCCCGGAATGGCATGATCCGAGTTTTCCCGGAGTAATTTTCAATTGTCAAAAGTAATATGACAATTGGGTCATCCTAAGAAGCAAAAGTATGAAACCGACTAATTCATTAACCAATCTTCTTTGAACAATATTGGAATTGAAAAGAATGTTAAGACATTGTTTAAAAACCTTGGTATGAAACATTGTTATACAATGGATTATAAGACCTTTCCCGAACTCACCCTTGAGTTCTTTAGCTCTTTTGAGTTTCATAAGTCGAAGAAACCCGGTTTTGTACTTTTTGTGACTTTCCGATTGTTTAATGATGACTATAAGATGGACCTAGTGGACTTTGCTAATATCTTCCAATTGCCCCATGAAGACTTACCTATTGAATCACCCGAGTCTTATAACCCAGTTTTGACATGGAATGCCGTTTCTCACTACCCTTTACAAAGTTGGGACTATTGCCCTCACCAATTCATACACTACCCTGACATTCGGGTTTGGCAAAGGTTTATGGGGTAGACCTTTTTTGGGAGAAATGAGCCTCATTCGGTGAGGAAAGTTGAGGTGGAGATTTTGGGTGCTTTTCTAAATGTTAATGGTGATGATAATTGGGGGATCAACATTCTCTACCACTTTGCGGTCCACTTGACCAAACAATGTAACCCAAAGAATAGTTGTATTGTCTTAGGAGGTTTGGTACAAAGATTGCTCACCACTTGTGTAGATTCAACCAAGAAAATACCGACTTGAGACCATTGCTTATGTCTAGGGAAAAGGGGGTTGGGCTAGATTATGAGTATTTTCTTTCTTACAATTGGTTTAGGGATGCTCACCCTAACATGGTTTGGAAAATCGGTAGGCAAGACTCTATTAGTCTACCTAAAGAGAAGAAAGAAATTAAGGCCTTAGTTCACACTAAGCCCTATCATGGGAGTGCCCCTTTTACTAGACCTACTTACCACTTAGATTTACGAGGTGAGACACGTACCACCGTTGAGCGGCATGAGGTAGGTCAACTCTCTCAAGCATGACATTCCACCTCTAGTGTTCAATCACCCTCTAGACTAGAAATGATGGAAATGGTGCGAGAATTGAGCTTAAGTGTTAATACAATTCGTGATGACCAATGACTTGCATTACATCCAATTTATGATATGTGTTTCATCAAAACGCACAAGTATGGTTCTCATGTCATCTCTTTATAAACATGCATTCATTTGTTATAGCATTTTGGAGCCATTCACATGATAATAATTGCCTTCTTGACCCCTCACAAACATTTATCCCTAGCTACATTATAATTTGCCTACCTTGTTGAGCTAGTAGCTTTGTTTGGGTGCTCAATTGGGATTTGGTTCAAAGTTTGGAATATCATGTGAGTTTGGTCTTAATACTGAAATGAGAAAGAGAAAAAGAAAAATGAAGAAAAAAATGATGAATTGAAATGAAAAATTGAGAAAGAAAAAAGATGAGAAGAAAAATGAGAAAAAAAAAACATGAAATGAAATAAAAAAAGAATTATGAATTGAAAAGAAAAAAAGAGAAGAAGAGGTTGATGTGAGGAACTCTCATACATTATTCACATATTTTGGAGAGTTTATTTATGATTTGAATTACAATTTGGGTTAGAGTTGGGATTGAGCATCCTTACAATTTGGTTGTTGCTAGCTTGACATTAGCTCCACAATCCATAATTCATTTATTCCCCTTTCTTACCCATTACATATTGCCTTATTCCTACCCATTTGGCTTCTTTATCATGCTTGCATTTGATTGTTTTGGCTTACTAGTTTTGATTGATTACCATAATAGATTGCGGGCACATTATTATAAGTCGAGGATAGTCGAGTGTTTATTCACAAAAATGTCCTTTCACATATAAAAGAGTTTGAGTGCACCGTGAGAGTCCATAAGTCAAAAGATCATGCAAGAGCTTAAAGGTTCATTTCAAGTTTTCCATGCTATGCCGTCATGTAAATCTCATCCACGTTCTTGCTTTATTCTGCCCATGTTGCTTCGGGTTTTTAAAATCATTATGCTTAGCTTATTTTAGGGTATTGCAATTGATGGGATATGGTTTCTTGCTTGGGGACAAGCAAGGGCTTAGCTTGGGGGAGTTTGATAAGTGCATAATTTACATAGTTTTACCCCTTATATTAGCTCCATTTTACATGTCATTTAGCACTTATCATAGTCTTTTGAGCTAATATTTGTTATTCTAGTTGCAATTGCTTGTTTCCATATGTTTTGAAGGAGTTTAAGCTTTTAAGAGCTAAAATCCAACAAAGAGGCAAGCTAGAGTGCAAAAGATAAGCAAGAGCAAGTATTGAACTAAGTGTTTGAAGTTGCATGGGTTTTTGCATGAAGATTTAATGGATTGAAGTAAGAATTACAAATGAAGTCAAATGCAAAGTCAAGCCCAAAATGGAAGTCCAAATTGAGATGGAAGGTTTGGATGCTAAGGAGCTTTGGATGCTAAGATTAAGAGGCATTATCGGGTGATTAAGGGAGCATTAAAGCAAGGACATTGGATCCCTCGAGCATTAAAACGAGAATTGAAGCCAAAATGACCGGATAACCACGCCTCCTATCAGGGTTGGCAACCCCGATCGGGGTTCACCCTCTCTTGGAATTTTACGTTATGCCTCTATTTTCTTATAAATAGGGGCCTTAATCCGTCATTGGGGATATCTCTTTTCACGTCTTTCATACTCTATAATAGCCTTAAGCAATATTCTCTCATTAGTTTTCATTTGTGTTTTCAATATTGTTAAGCATTTGATTGTTAAACATTTGGTTATTTATATATTCAAGCATTTGGTTCTACTTTGTTCTTCCTTGCAAGTTCATTTCCAATTCGGTAATTCTAATTCTAGTTTGTTTAGTTTACGTTTCCATTGTTAGTTATCGCATAGTTTTCATCATTAGCACTTTTATATCACATAGTTTAGTCTTACATTATATGCTTTACCATTTAGTTTACATCATTTCCATTAGCATGTCTTTCATTTCTTACAACAAAGTTTATAGTTTACATTTCGTCTTGAGTAGCTAAATTCCTTAGTCTAGGGGCTAGGAAGCCATGCAAAATCAAATATGTAAAATGATAAATTAGGTTGATATAATATTGTCAAATTATTTCTATCACATGTTTGCATCGTCACGTTTAATCTTTGTTTAAAGGCCTTATTCATTTATTAAGTTTGTGAATTCGTTCTAAAAGTCGAGAGGCATGGAATCGGATTAGACTAAGCATGTGTAGTAAGACGACCTAGTCATAAACGAGAGTTTCTCTAGGACCCGGACTATGGTTGACACTAATATCGTAAGGTGGGTGTCTCTAAGCCTAAACAATTGACAATGTTGTTATTACCGAGTTTAACATAATCATATATTTACCTTTGCATGTGCGACCCGACTTCCCTAGACTCCCTTTTATCATATAGTTTACATCTTAATATTTGTTAGTCAATAAACCAAACAACAAATCAAACCAAACGAAATCGACCTTGATAGAAATCTCTTCATAGCATATCATAACGCAATTCCCGTCTCCTTGTGTTCGACCCCTATTACTACATTAATTTGTGTCTAGGATAATTATCTTTGCATAGGTGTACGATAGCCTATCATCGTGTTGTTCTTATTGTCGATTTAAGCTAATTTGTTAGCACCTATTTTGTGTACATATACATGAAGGAATTGGGTCATTTGTTTGGGTGAATTCCGTCTTGTTTCATGCTTAAAAACTCGTCTCAAAATGGTTGCACAAACTGTTTTTGCACCATGGTAAAAGGGCTGTCCAAGCTAAGTTGTGGAACAATTTTGGGTCGATCCTTCTTGTTGTTTTGAGAAAATTGGTTAAATTACATCTTAAGTATATACCCATGTATGAATTGATTTGCTTGTATGGGAAAAATACCGTCTTATTCATGCTTTAAAATCCGTCTTAAAGCCACCTTTAACCCTCACCCGTACCGGCCGGGACACCTACCATATCTGACTGGGACAACTTCCAGCACCCCTGAAACTATGTTAGTTAGATCAGCGTCGAAAAATTAAGTGATTTAGCCACTTGAATCACTCGATTCGGAGTCCGTATGAGTAAATGGCGACCGTTTTACCGTTTCAAGTTCTATAAATATATATATCCTATGTCTATGATGGTTGTTTATGGTTTTTATTCGTATCATGACCCAAGTTTTCCCTTGTTGACTCGTATATGCTTATGGGTGGTTCGGATTTTGGTTTGTTTACGTTTTGCCTCGTGTTTCGTATTAGTTAATTCATTTGTTATCGGTTGTTTATACTTTGTTCAAGTAACATGTAAATGTGAAATAAAATGTTTATTCATGATAGGAAAGTATGAAATGATGCTATATACTTCATATTTGAGTTCTCATTTGTTTGTTTACGTTTTATCTCGTATTTCGTATCACTTAATTCATTTGCTATCACTTGTTCTATTTTAAGCTCAAGTAACTTGTAAATATGAAATAAAATGTTTAGCCATGTTATACAAATATGAAATGACTTAGTATATTTCATTTATGGGTTATTACTTCCCCCTTTTCATGTTTTCATCATATTTCAAGAAAATGTGAAATGACTTAGTATATTTCTATTTTATGGGTTATTACTGGTAATGAGTCGTATTCTTGTGAAAATGCCATAATGTTATGCCTTCTTGCTTGACTTATCTTTACACCTTACTTGTGCCGTTCTGCCAAGTGTTGGTTAACTCATGCTCTTTCCGCCTCTTTCGTGCCGTTCTGCGGAATTCGGGGTACTCGACTTCCGTTCTATCGATCGAATCTTGGATGCGAAACGTGTGTCGCTTGTCGAATCAGCTACAGTACCTCCCGAGAGTCTAGCCAGATTTAGACTAGGACCTTATATATTATCATCGTCCTACTAGGAGGAATTGAGTCTTAGACAAGTAAATGTCTTGCTTGGTTATGGTCATTGGCATATGTCTTTCTACACGAGAGTTTACGTCTTATGTGGTTGAATGTAAGAGTCTTTGTCCTATCGAACACTAGAGGTGAGATGCAAGCCTTCTAGTTGCGATATGATCGCCGGGATTGATGCTCCCATCCGTTCTTATGGTGAGATGCAAGCCATGAGTACGCATGTGATGTTAATAGCCACATCCATATTTGCTAGAAGATTTTCAAAGTAATGGCTATGTTTTTCATCTATATGTATTGCGATGATTGACCACTCATTTATCTATCTCGCATGACTTAAGTACTAGTTTTGTGTAATTTGGATAATCGCATATGTCACATATCATTGGAATTCGTGCTTGTGATTAACTAACCGTATCTATGTTCTTTCCTTTACTTCACTTATTTAAATATGCCTATGAGATGCTCATTTGCTATTCTATCTTGCTTTCTCTTATAGTTGTAACATGAATGATCACATGCTTATTTGTTCAAGTGAATTGTATCCCGTATTTATTATGCCTTGCCTTATTTGAATTCTTTGTTATGTTTATTTTGATATAATGTGGCTGGGAGAACCTTGAGTTACTCCCCACTGACTGTGGCGTTCCTTTTTTCATGAATGACAGGTATTAGTTGGTGTATTTATGGGGTGAAGACATGTGTGAGCTAGCGAGTACCTTGACCGTTGGACTTTATTTATCTTTTTGCTAAACCTATCTATTTTTGTCTTGTCATTCGTGGGATATATTTTCCCCAGTTTTGACTATCGGGTTTGTATGAACCTTTATTTTATTTCCGCATACTTTCTTTCCATCGAGTTTTAGTGAATCCCGCATGTTAAACATTAACTAGTAATAAAAAGCTTTAAAACTTTCATAATTTATTAGTTATATTTTCCGCATTATCGCAGGGTGTCACAGTGATTATTGGTGGTAGTAGGGGAGAAAATAGGTGGGTAGTTGTTAGGATTGCTTGAACTCTTATTCCCCTTGGTTGAGTAACCAAACAAGTAGTTAAATTTGGGGTAATTTCATTTATTTCCTTTTCTTCCCTTTCTCATTCTTTTTCTCTTTCCCTTTGTTGAACAAAACGTCCCCTAAGTGTCTTAAGTCTTAACCTGAGCTTAGATTGATTCAACTACCTTTCTACGGTACAATATATCCACTGCAAAGATCATGCCACCAATTTTATGCGATATTGCTCACAAAATGCGAGTCTTACATTTTGTGGTGTGAAAAATTCTCGGGTCCTTCCGAAGGACAATAAATGTGTCTTGACTACTTCATGAATATGCTTTACATTTGCGAGATGACAACAAAATTCAATGTTAGTCAGGTTGAGATTTATGTAAAGAAACTGCCCTTTCTAAACGCGGGATGACCATCTCACCCACTTGTTTGTTGTGTGGAATATGTCCAGAATCAGCAGATCATTTATTTTGATCTTGTGACATAACACAACATATTTGGAAGGCCAGCTCCCTTGGATTGAATGTAAAGCCTAACCTCCAAAATTCCCTTCCGTCAATGGTTGACAGACATGATACAATACTTACAATCACTCGACCCACACATCGAAAGGCAACTCCTGCAATTCTTGTGCCTTATTAGGGCGATTTGGCTTTATCGCAATAATATCGTCTTCAACGATGAATCTCCTAACCCTGTATCGATATTTCACATGCAACGTCTGCTAGATTCTATTTCCCACATATCACCTGGGTCCCGTGGTTCACAAATTAAGCAACGAGACTCCACTGGTTACAAATTAGTCTCCAAATGTCCGAGCATGTGTCTCTATACAACAGCTATCAAAAAGACACGTGCTACAGGCGTCTTTGAAGTCAGTGGAGCCAAAATAACTCTGCTACATCTCCGATGAGTTCGTCTATTCGGGCATCTTCCTACTTTATGGCTGCAGCAATCACCCTACTCCTAGCTATGCAAGATGCGCTGAAACAAACTGATGAAACAATCAGTTTCCTCACCCCTTCCAAACGACTATCATCAATTCTGGCGACGCATGCGCCAGTCCCATAGAAGTTTTTCACACAATTACTTCAGTTCGTAGTTTACTAAGCAATCATATGTATTGATCTGTTAGCTTAGTCACTGGTTAGCTTGTGTCTGTAATCGAACTTTTCTTTCAATATAAGTTCATTGTTGTCCAAAAAAAAATGTAAAGAAGAGTGTAAAAGATATTACAAAGAGAAGGTCGTACCACAAATGAAGTTCTACCAACGCTATATGCTTACAACTAGGGGTGAACAATTGAGCATTGGTCTAAGACTGAATCAGACCGAAGATAAAAAATAAAATTTATATGGGCTTGAAGGTTGGGCCTAAAACTTTTGGTCTT